>NC_084978.1:31566392-31758892 GCF_963691925.1 Scomber scombrus
ATAAACAGTCCTCTTGCTCATCTCACACGCAACCATTTCCACCCCAGCTCAACCTGCCACAAGAGGACTCAGGACTCCCTGCCAGGCCGGTCTTGCACACACTCCTGCAGGGTGCTCTGCCAGGATCTGATTCAACGTCTGTCACATATTCTGTCTGGAGTCTGAATCTGTGCCAAAACTTTTAAATAAATTGTGTTCATCTCATATTTGTGTGGCAAACTATCTTTGTGTTGAACTATGGCTAATCCTTCCCTGTAGCAACTTGGATTATGTTTCCTTGACCACCGGCTCATTCATACCTTAATTATCTTCCTCTGAGAACATCTTTGAATCTTGAGTGTTGTTTCCACTGCAGGAACTTCGGGATAATTTTATGGGGTCGTGACCATTGGCACGGTCTCCATAGCAGGAACCGCCCCTGAAGGACAATCTCCCTGAACTTTTACGGGGGCAAAACAAGTCCCTGCCTTGGGGTATGTACTCTGTGTGGCCCCGAAAAATTCCTGGGTGGGGCTTGAGGTTGACTTCTGATTGTGCTGATTGGGTACTCAAAGTGGGATGTGACATCAACAGAAGGCGCCAAAATAAGCGCCATTTTTAAAACCCAGCAGAAGAAGAGTAGTAGAAGATGGAGATGGACAAGAAGATGATTCCTCGTTGTTGTTTTCTTTGTTGAGTTGTTCTGCTTTTGGTGTCAAAACAGTTGCACAACGATTACGCGACAATCGAAACTGTTGCAGAATGAAGCCTAATCCCAACCAGGTTTGCCTCGGACATTCCACTGTCACCTGGTTTTCCCATCTCTCACCTCTTTTCTGTCCTCCTCTGCCATTTGTCGTTCATTCCTCCTCTCTGAATCGGGGTTGTGGATTCACTGATACTGATACACAGTAGATTATGGTTGCTTTTGGGCTGATAAATCAATTGATCATCCTGGCAGCTTTTTATTTTTTTCTTATAGGTTGCTTTTGAATCTACCTTTCTTCTCTTCTCTCTGGTTTGCCTTGACCCCAACCATATTTATGTGTGACTTCAATCTCTGTCTCAGTCGTATCCTCCCTCTCTTTTTCATCTCTTCCCAGCCAGCATGTCCATGTGGGCCCCAAATTGTGTGGGTCCTACATGGTTTCAGAAACATGGGCCTCACATGTGAAGCCCTTGTGGACTGGCTAAATGGGCCCAATTTAAGGTCCATTCTGATCCCACTTAGACCCCATATGGGCAAACATATGGGGCCTACATGGGTCTCACCCAGTTGGGCCCCACCTGAAACCCCAGTCAGAACCCACTTGAAGCTCACATGGGCAAACACAGGTGGGGCCACCATGGAAACTGCAGACAAACCCACTCGGGACCCATATTTGTAGCCCAAATGTAACCCTTGGAGCCCACATGGACATGCTGACTGGGTTTCCCCTCATTTATTTATTTTTCCCGCTCACCTTGTATCCTTTGATTTCTCCTACATTCTTTCCTTCTCCTCTTTCTTTTGGTCTTCTTCATTTATCCTTTCTTTCCTGTGCCTCCCTTTTTTTCTTTGTGACCAGTGGAGGGAGGTGTCTTGACTGACACATGCTGGCCTGTGCACTGCCTTTGTTGCCCTATTTCAACTTTGAACCCAAGGGCTATGTGTGGGAAGTCGTTAACCTCTCAAACAACCAGAGCAGCCCACTAACCTTAATCAAACAAGTGTGTGACCGTACACACAGGTCAAAGCAACACTAACATGAACTTAAACGTGTGTGTGTGTGTGCTGCTCATTGAGGATTTACACACAAACACACACCTGCAAATGTACTTACATCCAGCACACAAACACGTGGCAGTTTCCACCCTCCACCACAATGCACAAATCTCTGCGATGCATACACTACCACCCCCATACACACCAGTCTCATCCTCCCCCCCCACCCCCCCCGACCCATGGCTGCTGCTGTCACATTGCATTTTCCTCTGTGTCATTTTGGCCAGAGCTTCATATCCAGCGGGGACAAAATGAAGTCTCCTCGGAGAGAGAGAGCGCCCTGCGAGGTGTGAGTGCCAGGAGCCAGTGTCTCCCTCTGCCAAAAGCCAGGAAGGGGGGAAGAGAAAAAAAAAACAACAACCCGCTGACTCTCCTCCATTTTACATTTCCTCTGTGCTCATTTTCTCAAGAGCTCCTCATCTATTTTGCCAGCCGAGCTCGTTCAGAGAGGCCGCCTTGTTAAATAAGGCATGAGTCATCTACTGCGCTCAGCATTGAAATGATGCCGCCGTTTCAGTGTGACTGTTGAGAGCTGGAAGGCGGTCGCGGCTGTGCAGCGCTGTGCAAAGAGTGGGATAAAACGAAGTGGGTGAAATAAAAGGCAAGACCAAATTAAATAAATAAAAATTGAATAACGAAAAATCTGAATGAATATCTGTCTTTACTCCTTCCTGTTTCATGTAGTTTTTTAGATTGAGTTTGAATGGACTCTGTCTCTATTTGAAGTGGAAATCAATCTACAGTAATGCCCTTTGTGTCAACTGTTCATTGATATTGCTGCTTCAGTACATCAATGATTACAAATGATTACAGCTCAATCCAGAGACGTAAAAAAAAAAAAAAAAAAACATTTGCTTTGGTCCACCAGATCTTGAGCCAATCAGAGAACTATGGAATATTCTGGAGTGACATGCTATTTATACCTTTAGTAGAGTTACACACATTTGCACAGTGAAAGGACAAACTGCTCTGGAAGCTTATGGTGGAAAATGTAGGAACATTGATTTTTGTATTTTTTATTTTATTGGTGTGTGAAGCACACAGCTTGTTGGTTCAAAATGCGAGTGACACTTTGCAACATATAACTTTTCTCAATTTTCATGTTCATTACTCAGAAACTCTTATATAACATTAAACTCAGGCACGTGAGAGATTTTTAAAAAATGTTAAGTGATCTAATGTCAGTGAGTGACATAGTGTCAACATTACTAATACTATACATTTACACCACAACTACAGTGATGATCCACATCCCAACCACAATTTAAGACAGAATAAAAGGTTCTTATACGTGTAAAGAAAGGTGCATGACATGTTGTGCTTGTGACAAAGACAGTGGATGTATTCAAAAACAAACACTCAGTATCTGGCATTTGAAAAAACTAAAAGCTTCGCCTGCAGTGACTGTACAGCTGCCGATATTTCCCACAAGACAAAAAATAATGTATAGGACAAACCTGACCATTTCTGATATATAGACAACCACAAACCACCTCAGTGTTCCTTTAGATATTAAATGGGTAGAAAAGCTGTGCACTAGCTCATTCCTGTCTCAAAGCTGTGAAGCAGGAACTCAATAAGTTGAAGCTGATTTGATGAATTAGTCTATTTTATTCATTACTCATTTGCCTAACCAGGCACTGAGCGCTGCCGCAGAGAGACCTCAGCATACACACCTCCATTCTAACTGAGGCAGCTGGGATAAAAAAACCAAATGCACTTTTATTCTTTTTTTTAATAACAATGTTTGCTGTACATTTATATACCCATTAGTTTTAGTTTGGGAACAACTGCTTGTTGTTCAACTGCTTCTTCCACAAATATCCATGTTAAAATGACTATGAAAGGTGTTTAATGAAAAAATTAAAATTACAGTTAATTATCACAAATTCTGCACTTCTTATCCGTACAGTGTTTTACAATCTTTCAGCTCATTGCTTTGGTTTTAGTTCAGGTGACTTCACTGTTTTTGGGGAATGTCTTGGTGCTCTCATCAAGTTAAAGAATCTCTGGTGGGATTTCTGCTGGCCAAAAGAAATCTGTTAATGCAGGTTTAGCATTGTCTTTAACGTCACATGAAATGTTTGGATTGTTTGACTGAGGTAGCAGTGCAGCAGTGAAGCAGCTTTTACAGATGTTGTGACATTACACCTGTCTTACTCTCTCTCTCCTATTCTTGCTCTCTCTCCTCTCTACCCCAACCGGTCGAGGCAGATGTTCTCCCACTTTGAGCCTGGTTCTGCCTGAGGTTTCTTCCTGTTAAAAGGGAGTTTTTTTCTTGCCATTGTCGCTAAATGCTTGCTCATGTGGGAATGTTGGGTCTCTTTAAAATTAAAACTTGAAGAGTACGGTTTAGAACCTGCTCTATGTGTAAAGTGAGAAAAAAACTATTTCATTGGTTAACATCTTTTTTTAAATTAATAAATGCATTTTTTTATGAATACTGATCCCCTTGCCACACATTCAAAATCTCCCATCACTTACACAGGGGACACAACCCAGAGTTTGACAATCACTGCCGATGAGAAGTCCAGTCAAAGCAATGGACAAATCATTTGATAAATTCAGACGTTAGAGCAACTTTGCAGTTGCTGCTAAGTTTATCTTTCAAATCAATTTTATATGTTGTTGGAAATATGAAGTAGAGTGGTGATGAAGAGTCTCCACATGCTGAGCTTCTGTGCTGTTAAATATCAATTACTTTCCCAAGAAACTAAAAGGATCGCTCAGTGAAAGAAAAGAAAAGAAAAACACATATTCATAATGTTTGAATGCAGTTTAAAGGCTAGTATTTGCATTACTGATGGTCACATTTTATTGATAGAACTATAATTCATGATTATAAACTGATGTGTTTCATCAAACAAAAGAGCTTTAAAGTGTATGGGATGGTGGTGGTTGACTAATGCCTTGTGAAAGCTCCATTACCTATATTTAGGTCTTAATGTTCACAGGTACTTAATGATGATGGATAGCAGCAGACTAGACTATGACTATATTGTACTGTTGCACTGGCCTGCCTCTATCAGACTCAATTCTGATGCTGAAACAGTAGCTTCAGGCTAGCTTCTGCCAAAAGAAATAAAGTCAAATGTTTAATTTAATCATAAAGTTTGCTGTCACGCAGGTCTGGTCAGTGGTGAAGCAGGAGAGTGACAGTGTGGTTGTTTATAGCTTATGAGATAAATGTGCAGATATTGGTCCAGAAGACTTAGTAGACAGTATATGTGGCAGTGTGGGAGAAAAATGATGATTACAGCCAATAGTAGAATATGAGTACTAAGCTTACCCCTACATTGTTTTATAATGACAGAACATACAATAAATGCTTTGAGGCAAAGTTTTATAATCACAAAAGAGGCTGACATTTGGGCACTATTGGATGATTTGAAAGGTAATTTGGTGCAGATGTGTTCCTGTGATGACAGCCTCCAACTACTTTGGTGTTCGCCTAATTTTTTTTTTTATCACATCAGGTCAAACTGTCTTATGACCACATACCTGTAATACTAACAACATTTCAGTCTCAACTAAGATGGTAAAATGGTAATATATGATTACCATCAGTTACCTGTTGACATTGTTAGTGTATTAGCATGCTGACATTAGCTGTGCCTTCATTTAGCCACAAAGAGCTGCTGGCATGGCTCTGGACGTTTAGTCTTATTGTGCTTAAACATGACGGAACCATACAAACCACAGAACACACAGACGTTTGGATGGTACAGACAAAAGACATCAGATCAGAAAACACTGGGTCCTCCTGGCAAACATTGCAATTTGTTGTTTAGTCTAGGGAACTTGTTGAAGCATACTTATGGGTGATAAATAAATGAAGTCCAACATGAAGTGTGTTTAGTAAGGTCCGGTTCCAGCATGTGTCTTCAAAAGTGCTACTTTGCATACATGCCCTAAGTGTGTGGAAGTCTGTGAAAGGGCCCACCACTCCTCCAAAAGATATAGATGAATTCAGGCACAGCTCTCAGGTCATGCTTGCATTAGCTGATTGGCATGAGCTGCTTCACCATCACCGGCTCATTCATTGACTGCTAGGCTACGAGCTGACTAATAGCATCACGTTGTATAAATACACACAGGACTGACTGTCATAATATTTCCTCTATAACTCTGAAGATATCCTCCATGTATTAATTCCTCCACCACCCCATCCTCCTCCTTATGTAATGAACTTTAGATTTTCAATTTATCTAAGATGTAATGTTGATGCATGTGTTTATTAAGGGGGAATTTATTCACCCAGCAGAATCTCTGTTGCTCCTTGGATTATGTGAGTTTTATCAAACAGCAAAGCCTTTTCAATCAAAAGTAACTTTAAAACAATTAGTTATAAAGTGTCACAAGTGTCTCTGACAGATATTTCCACATTTGTTGTAGAGTGTTGTTTATAAAGAAAAAAATGTCAATAAAAAGCATATTTATAAGCTTATTTTTAAATAATTATTCATGAGTGATGAATACTGTCATTCTTTGTATTAATATTCAAGTCATTTATCTGTTAATGACCTTTTCATTTGATCCTCAAGTCTTTTTCAGAGTGAGCGCTACAAATTATATATAATAACGATGATTGAAATATCACTGCTGTTGTTGGCTTACAGATACTTGTGATGAATTAATGCCTTGGACATAATAAATAGCCACTGCCATTGGCAGCAGTTGCACATAATGACAGCTGTTCCTGAGCTGTTGATGAACCTCGCAGATGTGACACAATAAGCAAAATAACACTTCTTCTTGCCCTTTTTTTCACTGACATGTCAAATGAGTGATTAAGCAGGCAGAAGTATCAACATGAAAACAGGTGATTTGCAGGAGTTTCTACATGTGTCTATGAGTAACTGTGGGAGTGGAAATCAGACACTTACATAGGGATGGAGCTAAATTCAATGGATAAAACAAACAACTTGCGACTCACTGCTTCAACACCAGTTACTCATGTATTTTATTTCATACTTCTGTAGCAAGAATGATATCACCACCCACCTGTGAAGAGTTCTTTCAAGTTTCCCCACAGCTAACACCCACAATCCAATAATCCAATCACAACCATCCCAAAAAACGTGTGCAGTGTGAAACCAAATGCCGGTAAAGTGTGTGTCTCAGAGCTGCCAGTGTTTTTGGTCAGAGTGGAGCAGAGAGATGCCCAGCATCAGATTACATGTAAAGTCTGCATCATTGTAGCCAATTCATGGTAAAACTTTGGTGGATTCGCAGTTAAAAGATAAAACAGGTCAAACCAGACACCTCAAAAGACTGCTCGAATTTTGGGGTTTCTTTTTGTGGTTGTTAACTGGATTGAGCTGAACTGTTTTGGGGTTGTGAGGAAAACAAAACAGACTATTTACCAAGAGGATTCAACTATATTGTACAGTAAGATGAATTGAGTTACAATGGTATATGTGTCTATTTGTTTCTGCAGTGGTGATATATTTCATTGCTACTTGATATTTGCTTTATTGTTTTGGTATTTTTTTATGGCTTGTTTGATTATACATAAATTATAACAAAAAATAACACCACCACTGCAATTGTACATGTATCATGAAGAATGTGTAAATGAATCCACACCCCCCCCCCCCCAGTCATATTAATACTCACTTTACTGGGTGGATATGCAGCTATTTCCAACTCAAGCATCATAATCAACTATGAAGAGCCGCATGATTACTAGCCAAACAGCTAGCGCAGGAATGATAAGGTAATTACAGCAGGTGATTTTAATATTCATGTGCATGTCAATAATGTTAGCCTTAGCACTGTGTTTATCTCATTATTACACTCAATCGGTCTCTCTGAGCGTAAATAAACCAGCGTTCTGCCTTAACCACACTCTTGACCTTGTTGTGACATATGACATGAACACTGACATTAGACACCATTGACCATCACATTCTATTACAGAGACTGGAACATTCACTTGGCATTAAGTTTCAAGTGCCACACAGTTCTCTGATTGGACCAATACTGTTCAGCTTTTATATGCTTCATGAGGCGATATTATTGGGAAACACTTCATAAATTGTCATTTTTATGCAGATGATACATTTATCAATGAAGCCAGATGAAACCAAGCAGTTCACTGAACTACAAGCGTGCCTTAAGGACATAGAGACCTGGATGACCTGCAACTTTCTGCTGCTAAACTTAGACACAACTGAAGTTATTGTCCTTGGTCACTAACACCTTCAGAACACATTAAACAGTAACTCTGCAGTAAAACTAGGCCATGCATTTGTTACTTCTAGGCTGGATTGCCTTAGCAATCTGGATTGCCTGTCCCGCTGATCTAGAATACAGTTGCACGTGTACTGACAAAACTAGAAAAAGAGATCATATTTCAAACATTTTAGCTTCTCTGAGGCACACACCACCTCTAAATAAATAAAGCTTATAGTTAGAGTCAACCCAGGCTTGCATTGGACTATGGACTATGCAACTATAGCCCTACATTGTCAGAGGACTTCCCATGATGTTCTGAGCTCTCCGCCTACTCTTCTCCATCTACATGCATATACCATTAATGCATGTTACTAACTTGGCTTTTTCCCTGTAGTTTTGTGCTTTCTCATCTCACCGGAGACCTTTGGCTGCAGACTGACGGATGTCCAGCATGATGCCCATCATTTTTGCTTGTCTGTGTCTCTCTCTCCCCTGTCACCGTCCTTTATCTCTCAACCAAACTGGTCAGGGCATATTTCCACCCACCTACAGCCCGGTTCTGCACAAGGTTTCTTTTTATTAAAGGGGAGTTTTTTCTTTGCCACTGTTGGCAAGTGCTTGCTCATGGGGGAATGTTGAGTCTCTGTACAGTCTGAACCTGCTCTATGTGAATAGTATCCTGAGATAACTTGTCTTGTGATTTGGTGCTATATAAATAAAACTTGACTTGAGTCATTTTCTTTCTCTTTTATAATTATTATTTGTCAGATGTGACTGCCATCCTTCTTCAAATTTATAAAACCGTGTTCTATAATTCTCTTACTTTTGTGATCAAAACCATTGACCTGAAGCTCAATCCTGAGGCTGTTCTGTAAATACTTTCTAATAAAGAATAAATATAGCAACTTGTGATCAACCCCTGTCCATTTCAGGTTTAAAATGCCAACTTCTGGGTATGCCCAATCCAATTCAAGTTTAAGTCCTGCCCATTCTGAGTACTAATACAGATACAGATTATTTAGTTGATTGATCAGATAAAACAGTGTATGCATGTGTATGCATGGCTTGTAAACCTGACAGAAAGATGTCATAGCTTATGATTGATATCATTTTCATTCTTGTCCAAACCATTCAGTGACCATTTAGTCCTGTATTGAATATACTACATCACTTACGTTTCTACAGTAACTTGTTCAGGCTTTTGCTTGTATTTATATAATCTGTCTGTATGCTCAGTGATTACAGTAACAGAAAGCATCAGTCAGACAGGTGCTGACAGTCTAAGACACTGTCAACTGAATCTGCCAACATTGCCAGTATGCATTCAGGATCATAGTTGATTTTTTACTTTGAAGAGAAAGTGGAAACCACACTTAGGTTATTACTAAGTTAGATTTGACCACTTGGTTGAGCTTTAAGCTACTGTCCTGCAGAGGTGGCAAAAGTTCTCACATTCTGTAGTTAAGTAGAAGTACAGATACTTGTGTAGAAAAAGGCTCTGAAATGTACTACAGTACAAAAGTAAAAAGTAAAAATGAATTTTTTCCATCAATGATACACAATACCTCTTTTGATAACTTGCTGCAAGCCAAATTTCAGACAGAATGTATAGAAATATTATAAATATTAGGGCTGTCAGCATTATTGCGTTAATCGTGATGGAGCCGTGCACAGCATGTGTTCATATGTCAGGAGTCTTACTGCAGCTGTCATATTCCTGCACTTTCTGCTCATTGTTGGACTTTCCTTCCAGTGGTGTATTTTGATATGAGCAGCCTTCAGGGCAGCATGTTACCGGGGGCGATACACAGCGCACACGACGAAAGAAAAGAAAGGTGTTTCCTATTGCTTATGGTTGAAACAAGGAATGAGCCTGTTTTGACAATGTAAGGAGTAGAAAGTCCAGATGTTTGTGTTCAAATGTAGAGAGGACAAGTCAGAAAAAAACCCAACTCAAATAAAGTACAGATACCGTACATATACAGTAACAAAGTACAAATACTTTGTTACTTCCCACCTCTGCTGTCCTGTAGTTTGTGCATACACAGTTCCTTAGAAAAAGCTGTTTGATTATAAGCTACTGGATGTGCCAGACAGCTGGTGTTGCTTGCCCTACTGGACTCAGTTCTACTGTCTCCTCATACTTCAGCAATGAAGTTGGTGATTAAAACGTTAAAACTGATAGAAATGATGATCAAAATTACATAAATACAACCCAGCTTGTAAAATTGAAAACATTTTCATTAAGTGGAAAAGTGGAGTGGAAGCACCCACACATTAGCCTGATAATAAGACTGACCTGCCATTTCGTTTCACTTCATAATTCAGTCTGACACTGTGTTTATGTTGGCTGATTTCTGTTTGGGAATGGGGAATTATTACACTCTAACCAATCACCAGTGACTGACATATTGATATCCCGTCTGTCATTTCAGTCAACACAGAAATTATGGTAGTAGATGTTTTTCACATCGATGAAAAAAAGTTGTTGTTTCTGTAAGTCAAATCTCATCCATTTGTGATGTCATTATTATTTGGAAGTATTCTTGCACTGGCACAGGAAGATGATTCTTAACCCCTCCTGCAGAGCTGTGATTGGCTCAGTCATTTCTCAAACTGGGGACGCACCTGTCAATCAGCAAAACACCAGACATATTTGAATTGCTGAAAAGATTGGTGTGTGTGATGTTTAATGATTCAGAGGACTGGAAGTACTCTACTCACATTGTATAATGAAATGAACACTGTTGAAGCATAACAATGTAGATTGAAGGTGTTTCGCTGTCTGCTGGGAGACTATAAAGAAGTCAAAGTATATTAAAAACAAATAACAGTAGTGGTGAGGTTAAGTTCAGTTCATTAGTATGTTGAAAGTCTTCTCTGATGGTATATGTGATAAACACTACACACATGCAGAACACAATCTGCTTCCATATCCATTACTCATTAGCATTCTCTTTACCTCTCCACCCTGATATTGATTTGACTTCAGAAATTAGCGTCCGTCTTTTTATTTCTACCCACACACTCCCTTTCTCACCTTCCACTGCCATGGCTCTAACTCGCTGCTTCTTTCACTCTGTGTTTTTTCTTTCTTTTTTTTTCCTTCTGTGCTCACCCGCTGTCTCTCTGGGTTAATGCAGGAACATTGGTATTCTTGTGCTGAACACAGAACAGAAGATGGGATGTATAGCAGGTCAAGTCTGCCTCGCTTTCATCCTGGTGCCTTTGAACAGATAAAGAGACTCTAATTGCATTTGCATAATCACACTAAGACAAAGTCACACATGCACATACCCGCACGCGCGCGCACACACACACACACACACACCCTAGAATGGTGAGTACGCACCCTCACAGATGAAGATTGAAACAGAAGTGTTGAGTTACACTCTTCACACACAGAAACATGTAACTACACACAGTCTACAGCAGATTTCCAATAACAAGTGGAGTCACAGTTATAACAGTTACTAAGTCTCTGCACTAATTATCACTTTCTAATTATTTGTAAATCAATTGGTTCACCTCACGTTGTATAAATTTACAATTTGATCATGTATAGTATAAAATATAGGAAGGATAGGTTTGTATTTCATCTTACTGTAATACATATGTGTAATAAATATTATGTGACTCCCCAATGACAAAAAGAGTGTTTCCACTATGGTGCACCATTACATATCACTATTAAAAAATGATGATATATTATCATGAGACAGCACTGTGGTTACGGTCTGGTTAGTTGAAGCATATAAACCACTTGGTTATGTTCTGGGAAAGAACATGGTTTGGGTTTAGGTGGCATGGTGTGTCTGTGGTTAGCACTGTTGCCTCACAGCAAGAAGGTCTTGGGTTTGATAGCTGGCTGGGGCAGGGCCTTTCTGTGTGGAGTTTACATGTTCTCACCGTACTTGCATGGGTTTCCACCTATTGTGAAAAACATGAAGTTTGGACAGTGCTCTTGACCAAGGCACTGACATAGAACTGGGGTTGGTCCCTGGGTGCTGCACCATGGCTGCTGACTGCTCCTAGTACTTTAGGACTAGACAAAATGTGAAACTCCTGCTTGGAAACAGGAAAGTGGTTTACTATAGCAAAGTCTTATTCCATCCACAGAAACATGCCATCACCAATTGAGGAAATGCATCATCTTACATAGACATCATCTGAACTGCACCATTTGTCCAGGTTATATTACCATAGCTGCAGATGACACCTGTCACTCAAACATAACTATAGGTCAATTTTGGGTGACTGACATTATGGCTGTTTTTCATGAGGAGGACAATACTCACATGACCATATATACATTTAGTAAGTCATTAGTCACTGTAATTGTTCCTTCTCTGTGAAGTGATAGAGCTACATAGAGCTTCATAGAGCTACACTGTAAAAGATGGAGGACACAATCATCTTCGTCTGTACAAAAATACATTAAGTTTAGTTGAACATGAGGCCTAAGCTGTCTGTCTGTCAGCTGAGTTACACATAGAATTGGTATCTTTTAAAGAAACAGCCTAACAGAATGTAATGTTTTTAGATCCAATATGTACAGTATTTCATACAAAGCACCATTTCCTTACCAACCATCACATAACAGCCTGCATGATGCACATTCCAGTTGTTGCGCCATGTGTTTTTATGTATACGTTGCCATTTAAATGTAAATCATATACAATTGTTCCTTCATGTGCATTTTAGGTGTTTAATGTACTGAAATAATGCAAACTATTTCAGAATCCACCTTAAGAAAATACCAAAGCCAAAAACCCAAACAAGACATTGGAAAACATAGTTCAGTCTATAAATGCATAGTTTGTCAGAACTTGTATTTTTGTCCATGAATGCGTCTGCATGTTATTTAGGTTTCACAACAACAACACTTCAGAAACTAAATGAAAGAGTATTCAGGTGAGCCTGTCAATACAAGAACAAAGGTAGTTCTGGGACGGTACACTGTATCAGGGATACTGCATTAGTTATGTTTCAACACTGATTTTTTTTTTTTGTTGTACCTTTACCTGTTTGTATGCTCAGTGGTTGCAATAACAGGCAGCATCAGTCAGACACTACAGCCACAATCTGCAACATTGCTGGTATGCATTATTGACCATCATTCATTCATTCATAACAGATCAATTGTATATTTCATGAAGAGATAATGATTTGTTATTATATGGTATTATATTTTCAGCAGAAGTCCTAACAAGATATAATAAGATTATATTCATTTATTTTTCATTTATTTATTTAGTCTGACAATTGTATTTCAAAGCCTTGCATAGCCTGGAGGTGAGTTTTAGGTCATTGTCCATGTTGGCTAACAAATGATATTCCCACTAAGCACAAACTGGATGGGATGACATGTTGCTGCAGAATGTTGTGGTAGCGATGCTGGATCAGTGTGCATTGAATTCTTAATAAATGTCCAACAGTTTCACCAGCAAAGCCCCCCCTCCCCCACCACCACCCCCACCACACCTCCTCCTCCATGCTTCACTGTTGGAACCACACATGCAAACACCATCCTTCCACCTTCTCTCGACTGGACCAAGAATCTCAACTTTGGGCTTGTCAGACCAAAACCAAAAAGACTTCTACTTGTGTAATCAATTCAACCAGTCAATAATCTTCTTCTTATTGATCGTCCAATGCAATGTCCTTTAAACATTATATATACATGTATAATATCCATGCATTCATAGGCTGAACTAGGTTCTCCAGCATGTAGTTTATGTTTATGGCTTTTGTCTTTTTCTTGGGTGGATTCTGAGACAATGTGCATTACCTCAACCTAAAATGCACATTAAGGAAAATTTTTTTATTTGATTTACATTTGAATGTCAAACCTGTATATATGAAAACACATGGAGTAAAAGTTGAAATGTGGATCTTGCAGGCTGTGATGTGATGATTGGGATGGAATTGGTGCTCTGTATGGAATACTACACATATTGGACCTTAAAACATTACATGCAACATATTCATTATTCATTATAACAATATATATTGAGTTATTACAATCTTAACAAAAATGATGCCACTAAACTCATAAAGTAATAACTTAAATTAATAATTTATTACATTTTGCACTCACTATTGTTATTAAATTATTGGTGGATCATTCCATTGTCAGTTTTTATTACATTATGAGTTTGTAGTCATTTCTTTCTTTCTTTCTTTCTTTCTTTCTTTCTTTCTTTCTTTCTTTCTTTCTTTCTTTCTTTTGTTTTTGTTATAAAGCAACATCATACAAACAACTTTGCTTCTACTGTAACCTCTTTCAGTAAATGTCTCTCTCATCCATTTGTTGTTTTCATATAGAATAAGGACAGAATGGGGGAAGACTTTATTCTGTATTAACATTAAGGTAAATTCACATTATTACTGGATGACCACTGGGCGCTGTGATTAGCATGGCTGCTCCAGAAGTTCAAATTTGTTGAACTGTGACTCAACTGTGCTGACCTTTGACAGCGCAGCCTATCACTGTGTCAACCACTGGTTGGACTGAAAGACTGATGAAAAGCAAATGACTTGTGTTGTTGAGTTTACAGAACAAACCGGCCTTATAACAAGACCAGAGAAAACAAGACAGGGTCAAAACCTAGTATATGTCTGTACAGTATATGGTCTATATGTGAAATTATGGCCAGTTTGTTTCAATGACATAATGTGTAGTCCTGTCGTGGTCCTAGTAATATTAGCGGGTAAAGTGTACTGAGGCAGCACATCACATGATGTGGATCAGCTACATTTGAGTGAAAAAAAAAAAAAAAAAAAGGAACTGTGCGCTCTCCTCATGCCTATTTCCCCCCTTATTTCTGCCACTTCTCTCGTCGATGATCATTGAGGCTGTGGAAGAAATTGTTAACGAGACTTCTGACAGCATTTTGGGTGCACATTCAAGAGGCTCATCTCTGCCCATGTTTAACCTCCGTGACTCATGTTTTAAATAATGCTGTTCATACTTTGTGATGTTAAAACAAAAAACACAACAATAAAAAGTTTGCATCCTGGTGTTGGTTCAGTTATAAAAATGCAAGCACACTCTCCTGCCAGCTGATGACAGCGCTGTCAGCTGGAGAGATGCTGGTATGTCTCTTTAAACAAGAGTTCAGACACTTTTCTGCACTTAACAGCAGAGCTGAGAGCGTCAGAGCAGGAAACACAGTCAGTCACAGCAACTTTGTACTGATGTCCTCTGCTTCCATCATCTTGCACCAGTTCATTTTGGTAGAGCAACAGTGAGTGGGGCGGCTGTGGCTCAGGAGGCAGATCAGTCGTCCACCAATCGGAAGATTTGCGGATCGATTCCCGTGTCCTTGGGCAAGATACTGAACCCCAAATTGCTCCTGATAGCTGCGCCAACGCTGTATGAATGGTTAGTCTCCCTCCTGATGAGCAGGTTGGCACCCTGTGTGGTAGCTCCTGTCATCAGTTTATGAATGTGTGTGAATGGGTGAATGTGACATGTAGTGTAAAAGTGCTCAGAAAGACTAGAATAACACTATAAGTACAGTCTATTTACCATTTAACAGCCAATGGGGAAACCTGGCCAGCTGACCAATGGTGTAACTGTAATCACTCACACACTCATTCGTGGACACCTGGCTGGTCTGTGGCCAGTCCAGCCGAAAAGGGGCGGTGTGTTTTTTGCAGGCAGTGACTTGTGTGAATGCACCAGCATATTACTGGCCTGTGTAGTTCAGTCTATGAAAACACTCACCTGATTTCACTTCACCAACTCCCGTCACTCCTAGAAACGTCAACATGAAGCATGCATAACCATTGTCAAGGCTCACACAGGCATTGCAGTCCAGCGGCCATTCAGAATGACACTCTGAACAAGAAATGGTCATATTTCCTGCTCTGTGTTTTGCTCTTGCTGATATCTATTTTAGGATTCCCTGCTCTGTTTTTTCTCTCATGCACTCAGACTCACTTTAGAGATATGCTGCAGGAATATTAAGCAAAAAAACACAGCAAACTCCTCATTTAATTATTCAGTCATTCATCAGGAAAGGTCAGTGGAAATTAATTGAGGGACTGAATGTGTTGGATTAATTTAAATGTACTTCTTTGTGTTGCTTAACAACTTTGTTCAGTGACCAGTCAAGGTTTTAGCCCGCAAGGCCTTTTAACGCTGCATTTGATGAGAGGGAAGCGCAGACAAAGGCTCAGCTGTCACGCCATTAATATTAGCTGACCGATATTTGTTCTCATTCCTCAGAAATAGATGCAAGGTTACTGATTTGTGAACATTTAAGGTCTCCTCTTCAAAACATGAGCTACGGTTTTCAAAGAGGTTTCACATCAAGATTCAAGTTGAAAAGCAGAAATGTTTCAGCCATTAGTTGCAAATAACTCACCATAATAATTACCATAATAGACTCTCTAAACAATGTGACTTTAATGTCAAACTGTTCCTTTAAAATGGAAAAAACAACTGAATAAATGAGAGGAAGAATATAACCATAACATACAAAACATTGTAAAGAGAGTTGAGTGTGATGTGGTGATGTAGAAATAATAATAAAAACATGGTGAGATACAAAATCTATATGCACCATCAATCAGCTGTTCACCATGTTCACTGTTTACAGTCGACCCACCTCTTTACATCATTCACTTTAAACCCCTCTTTAATTCATTCTATATTCATTCATATAGAGTATGTTTTATGTATGTATTCTTTTAATCTGGTTTGCTTTTGTCTTTTCCACTTTTTCTTTATCTTTGTTCCTTTGAGTTTATGCTAATTTCATTTTTACTGTGAAGTACCTCATAAAGTCTGTTTCTGTTACCATATGAGTGTCATGAACTAAATGATCATTTGTGATATTCTGTTCTACTGATTGAGACATCACTGCAGATGATGTGATACAGGTGCATGTGAGGTGAATTAATGAGACTGTAGAGCTATAAATAGCCCCAGCTGTGTGTAACGGCCATGTGCAAAAATGACTGCTCTGTTGATGTTGGAGGATCCTGCCAATAGATGACAATGCCCTTCTTTTTTACTGTTCATTCACTATGTGAATAAAGACTGGTGGACCATTTCATTGTAATCTTCTGCATTTTAAGACTATGTCTCAGGTTTATATTATGTTGGGTTTAACATACGTCATTGCTGAAGATCTGTTATTTCAGTCATACTAACAGTGTGGTTCTATGGATGGATATATCAGTCTGTGGGTCAGTTCACCACTCTGGTCCAGAATCATATATCTCAGCAACTACTGGATGAATGGGATACTTTCTCTGCATGGTAAATGATGAATAGACTGTACTTATATAGCTCTGTTCTAGTCTTTTTGACCACTCAAAGCACTTTTACACTACATGTCACATTCACCCATTCACACACATTCATACACTGTTGGTGCAGCCATCTAGAGCAATTTTTGGGGTTACGTTTCTTGCCCAAACTGGAGGAGCCGGGAATTGAACCTCTAATCTTCTGATTGGTGGACAGCCGATCAACCTCCCCATGCTACATACGTTATAAACTGGAATATGCTTAAAATGCTCATGAACTATTTAAACATTTCACATTTTCACAATCTAACCAACGAACAGATGAGTATAAATCCTGTCAATCATTTAAAGTATAGCAGTCATCATTAATCTATAAATGCATGTGGGTGATTCTTACAGTATCCTTTGTCCACAGCTGCTTTATACTGTATGAAAAGCTTCTCATTCAGTTCATGAAATCCCTGCAGCACAATTGATATGATGACACATGTGCAGGCTCTGATTTGAAAATTATCATGTCAGTGCACAGTGCTTTTACACATAACTGTCCACTATGTTTATGTTCATTAACACCAGACAGCCTGCCTGTTTGTTGGAGAAATCAGATTGTCATCAATAATGTACAACAAAGCCTCATTTCAAACTTTATTTTTTCAAGCAAAAGTAGAGCTGCATGTTTTATACTACAAATGAACTACAGTGCACACAACTAGTCCACTCACAATGAGAGATACAGTAGAATTTGAACTGAAATAATGTTGGATTAAACTACCATATAAACAGCCTCAGGCAACGCTCTGCTCAATCCAGATAACAGTATTTTCTGGATTTGCTGAGCTAGAGTTGTCATGCTTCACTATGATTGGCTCAGCTGTTTCAGAGCTATGAGATCATTGATGTGATTGGATCCGCCCCACACCTTCTGATTTATATTCGCCATCATCCTGGCCTTTAGCACTTTATAAAATAGCAGGTGGTGACACCCACACAGTCTGTTCACAAAGTGTTGCCACCCTGTGCTTGTTTTGCACTTGCAACATTGAAATAATGTTCTTTATTGATAAGAACCTTTCTGTTAGTCCAAAGCAAGATATCACAATGCCTCTGAAACCACACAAATGTAGCTTCAGGTTTTGTGAGGGGTTCAGGTCGGGTTTAAAGGGCGTGGGTACTGGCTGGGTTTGGGTCTTCAGTTTTTTTCTCAGTGCTTCCTTAAACATACCATTCAAACTTCCTGTGCATCACGCTTGAGTTAAAATGTGCAGCACCCATCTGTAGCACTGCAGCAGATGGTAAAAACTGACAATCGTAGCATTGTGAATTATGTAAAATATGTCATATTCATCTCCCGATAGAAACTGAAGAAAAGGAATATTTGCTGGTAATCTCATGTCATAGTGGATAGAAAGAAAGCCTGGAGCGACAGCGGTGGGAGGGCTTTCTCCAGAATAGCACGTTCACATACTTAACCTCTGTGTGAATCCAGAGCACAGTTTCATCTCAATAAGAAGCATTCATGCACACATTCAAAGTAAGCTCCCCACTGAGCATGCTATAGCTTGAATGCCTTTAGTTCCGTTTAGCTGCATGGTAATTGCTCTAGTTATGTGCAATTAGTTGAATATATCTTTGCATCTCACTCATATACCCAGTCATTACCACTTTTAAGCCGAACAGCCAGTTCAGGTAGCCTGTGCAAGATAAACAGCATGTTATTCAAACATGCCGACACCTCAGTGACTGCTATCTAACCCTGTGAGACCGCTTTATAACAATATTATATTTTACGATAGCATAAGGAACACTATTAGTGATTTCCAGGTATCCACCCCTTCTTCCTCTCCACCTCTATTTTCTTCCACTGAGCTCAGGTTGAGAGAGAGCTCTGATATTTTAAGCCTGTTAACCTATTAAATGATTGATTACCGCATTTAACTCTGTTTCATTTTTAATCACCGCTCCAATGATGTATTTAATGGGCCTGGACCTTGATGAAGATGCCTGTTAAATAAGGTGGGTGTTGGAAGGGAGGAGGGGGGGGAAGTCCATAAGCAGCACTTCCTCCACCCTCTCCTCTTCATAATGTCTTAGATATATGACTTCAGTGAAAAAAAGACTTTTTAAAGCTGCACTAATGAATATTTTTATATTACCAATGGATCAAAAGACTGCCTGGGATGTAAAAAGAGTCGCTCACAGTAATGAATAGAGATGGCTTCCAATCACCAGTTCCATTTTGGATCTGGTTCCAAGTCAGCAAAGTAGCCAGATATATTAAATGCCCTGTGGAGTCTGCTTTCTAGACAAACAAAAGTTATGTTTACATTCAGTGCATTCTGTTGCTAATTAATATTGCTAACTAACTTGACAACAAGCCAAATGAAGCTTTTGGCTTCTGTTTGGTTGATATGCTATTTGCAAAACTAAAGTGTTTCCTCAGCTAAAGATCATAGGTGAGAACAAAGAAACATCACTCCGGCATCAATCTGCAAAGCAGAGGAGGGTTTTTGCAGTTTAGCAACATTAACAGAGTGAGCTGAAGCTGCTAATATGAGACCAGTAGTACCAGGATCAAGTAGATATAAATGTGAAAGGTCAGTAGGTGACAGCTAGTGTCATCTTCAGGTGCTTGTTAGAGGATGCCACTAAAAACAGATTACTGATCTAAATTGTGTCTTTGACTTTTTGTTATTTTGTAGATTTGGGGACTTGCAACTGTGCAAAGCTAAACCGAAATAGCACAGAGAATCAATTGCCCACTGAGCCTTTTAGCCTATTTTAGCTCAAAGCAAACTCTTCCTCTCATCAGTCAAAGCTCTGATAAACCTGCTGCAGGCACAGTGTTGAGTGTAGGTCACACATGTTATGGCAGCACCCAGCGCCAAAGTGTATAAATATATGATTCAGGTCACAGTTGCATGTGTATCAAACACTTTAAGTGTAGCCAGTAAACCTAAGATGAAAGCTAGCAATTAGAGAATTAGTGGAGAGCAAGAGGCTGGAACCAATTCTGAAGTACTTTAAAGTGTTACTGACTTCCAACTTCTCTCTAAAAATACTAAGTCAATTATTGTTTCATATTATAGTCTCAATCTCTAAATTCAGGCCCTCTAATAAGTGTGCTTGTGATCATTTTGGAAATGATTGTTCTGTTAATAAGATTTGAAGACTTTTAGCCACATTGATGTCTGCCATGTGGGCACTGATTGACAGTTGTGATTGACACACTGAGTCCATCTATTGTCGCAATATTTCACAAAGTTTAATGTTACTTAATTATGATAACTGCCCTGTGAGCACAGTTTAGCTAAAGTAGGTAATTCTAGCCGGAGCAGTTAGAGTCAGAGGTAGGGATGAATGTTTCCAGAGCAAGCAACACTCTGCACTCCTTATTTGGAAGCTCCTGGCTCCAAATGTAAAAGATGGCGCTGACTATAAACTGCAACTCCGGGCTTCAAAACCTCTCCAATACAAACCAAAGGATGATGTCATACCGCACTATATCAATCTTGATATACTGTCTACAGTGGAGACCAAACCATAGCTGAAAGGAGGGTGAATGTTGAACACAAATATGACTGTGTCTGTTCTCCTGATATGAAACACATTCAAATGAAGCTACACAAAACATGTATCATCTATTATACTTCTTATTGCTTTTACTATAGAATATTTTAATTCTTCCAGTTAAAGTTGTAATTTAGCAGTGAATGCTTTTGATATTAGTCTCACTGAAATCATATTCATATTGCTGTCTTTAGTGTAGCCTTTTAGCTTTTAACTCACAGAGAAGGAATATAAGCTGAGGTTGCCATTAAGAAACTCTAGCTGACTCCTATGAGGGGCCGTACAAGCCATAATTCATTCTCGTCCTCTCACACACATACATTCTCCTTTCACATACATATATTTTCACTCTCACACACATACATTCTCCTCTCACACACATACATTCTCCTTTCACATACATATATTTTCACTCTCACACACACACATTCTCCTCTCACACACATACATTCTCCTTTCACATACATATATTTTCACTCTCACACACATACATACATTCTCCTTTCACATACATATATTTTCACTCTCACACACATACATTCTCCTTTCACATACATATATTTTCACTCTCACACACACACATTCTCCTCTCACACACATACATTCTCCTTTCACATACATATATTTTCACTCTCACACACATACATACATTCTCCTTTCACATACATATATTTTCACTCTCACACACATACATTCTCCTTTCACATACATATATTTTCACTCTCACATACATACATTCTCCTTACACATACATATATTTTCACTCTCACACACATACATACATTCTCCTTACACATACATATATTTTCACTCACACATACATATATTTTCACTCTCATATTTATACATTTTCATACTATAAGTAATATATGTATGTAAAAGGAAAATGTATGTATGTGAGAGTGAAAATATATGTATGTGAAAGGAGAATGTATGTGTGTGAGAGTGAAAATATATGTATGTGTAAGGAGAATGTATGTGTGTGAGAGGACGAGAATGAATTATGGCTTGTACGGCCCCTCATATACTCCT
This sequence comes from Scomber scombrus, assembly GCF_963691925.1. Taxonomy (NCBI): domain Eukaryota; kingdom Metazoa; phylum Chordata; class Actinopteri; order Scombriformes; family Scombridae; genus Scomber; species Scomber scombrus. Next base: position 31,588,180 of record NC_084978.1, read on the forward strand.
TCATCCTCACACATAAACACATACACACACACACACACACACACACACTTGTGGACACACACAGAGTCCTTGGTGAGGAGGGGAGAGGAGAGCCTAATGGTGCATTGCAGGTGTGGTTTCAACAATCCATTTGTCAGGAGAGGCATTCAATTAGTGTGAGGAGCCACTGGGCCAACATGACCGTCTGTGTGTGTGAATGTGTATTCTCATGGACATTTGGTGAACACAATATGTGCACATTAACTTCATTTCATAGTTGTTTGTGAAAGAAGTGTGTTGGGAGCTTTCATCACGACCATTACATTGCCGTTAAAATTACTGGTACAGTTCGGAAATGAAAATTAGGCTGTCCAAACAAAAATCTTCAGTTATAGTACTGAGCAGAGGATTTTACCTTTCATCTAAAGATTCTTCATGTAGGGACATGGAATCATGTTCTATTAGCCGACCCTTTGGTGATGAACACGGTAAATATGGTATGGTATAAATTGCAACTTTCAATCTGCATATTTGCTTCCTATGGTCCTTTTGGTTCGTAGTTTGGTTGACACGCCTAAACAATATCAGCCAGATCAGCTGGCTGATTGAGTCTGACACTTTCTCTGACAATCAGCTGATGCCTGACAGATGGGGAATGCCCACCTTACACAACACCAATTAACTAAAATACAATGACTTTGAATCCCTTCATAAAAATAAATACATAAATAAACCATTTTTTAAACATAATTCCTCAAATGATCAAATTATAATTTTGGCTCCAACATCGATGATTACACATTATCCTTTTTCAGTCAAATTTGGGTCAATTTTTGATTGAAATCAGGCACATCCAATGTAGAATTTTAGTTGTTGCCTTGTAAAGGGCTTAAAAAAAATAAAATCAATCATTAATACCCACAAATTATTATAAATGTTCATATATATGATTTGGAAACCTTAGCATCAGAAGCTGAAGTTGGAGGCAGTTCTGACTAAAGAGTGTACAGAAGTTTGTATAAAAGCTTAGACATGAAACATGAAATCTAAGTTACAGGTGTCTAGAATTTGTTATAAGGAGTGTAAATCCAATAAGTCTGGGTGTTGAGGCACTGAAAGTGAGACTCAGTGTCCCCAGTTTGAATCAAGTTAGTCATCTCCCTCTCTCCCCCTCATTTCCTGTAATCCCGTCATTATTTAAAAAAAAATGTAAGGTGTCTGGAACTCCTAGTCATGTTGATTGTGTGTTACGATGTTAAGAAAATGATTTATTTATGGGAAGATGAATAAAATCAGGAATATTATTTGTCTGTAAATATCCACTTAGAATATTATATGTTTCATTTGATTTGTATCCTTCAGATTTTGTTTTGATGAAAAAAAAAGAAAAGATTATTGATACGTTTGTATTACCACCACAGCCTACCGTCTGGACTTGAACCAAGGATGTCATTGTTACTATTTTTATTCTTTAATTTTGTGACATTTTGGAGTCTTGCATCAGTTACGACATGTGAGATGAATGTAAGCTATGATAGGAGAAAAACAGGCTCACATATCAACATCAAGAAGTATTAAAGGAATCATTTTAATTGTGGCATTGCTGAACTTACAGTAGGCATAAACACACACCTAATACACCTATGTCTTTCCCTCTAGTGGAACGACTTTCACAGTTTCTCTCTTTTTTGTCTCAGTGTTTCCGTCTCACCAACATGCTCTTTTTCTTCTGCATCTTCCTTCCAAGTCCAGCTTGGTAAACAACTTTTTTTATTGGCATGGTTATTTCCACCATAAACACCCTTCTCAGAAGCCCTTCAAATTGAAATAGTAAACTGGAGAAAACACACATCCACCCAACTTCAGGCTCCGTCTTTTCTTTTTTTTTTGGCAGAGAAAGAAACAGTGAGCGAGCAGGGAGGAGTAGGATGGAGGGAAAGTCTGGCGTGTCTCTCCCTGTCCGATTCAGCTGAGGGGATTTTAATGAGCATTCGGTGGAGGCCTCCTTAACAAGAGGAGGGGAGGGGGGGGGGGGTGAGACAATGAGAGAGGAAGGGAGGAAGGAGAGTGCTATGGAAGCTTTAATAGTTTGGGAGGCATGTCAATTGAGTTCCTGATGATGAGAGAGACTGGTCAAGCAGAGTTGACATGATGGGGGCGGGTGTGGGGGTGTGTGTGTGTGTGAGGGAGTCAGGGAATGTTGACAGTTTTTGACTTGTCTTTGTGCCCTCCACTCCTCTTTCATAGCTGTTTCTTCTATGCACACGCACACACACACACAAACACACACACACACACACACACACAAACACACACACTGAGGCTCTTATTTTAATCTCGCAAGTGCAAAGAGCTCACAGACTGTGTGGGCATCTCCACCTTCTATGTTGTTCATGTGTGGAAGTGCAAAGTGCAAAATGACTGGGAGGTATGGTGATTAACACTCACCAAGTTATAACCCACCACTCTGATGTGTGTGGCTTTATTTTGGTGGACAAGCTAAGGTGCATGTTAAAAAATGAGATACGGATTGATAAGGATACAAATTCAGGAGACAAATACAGTATATGTTCAGGATCATGTTGGTTGCTGGTAAAAAAAAAAAAGTCATTAATAGGAAGTGGCTGAAGACAGAGGCACCAAAGATGAAAGACTGGGTTGAAGTAATGCGTAATATTTATATGATGGAAAGGTTGATTTTTTTCTGTCAGATTAGAATCTGGTAAAATTAAGAATTTCTGGGAAAAAATGGGTTGACTTTGTATCACCACTGATATCAGACTTTGTCAAGTAATAGTATTATATCCTATCAACCCCCTTGGTTCTTGCTGTAGAATTTAAATTGTCCATTTGTTCACATGATTATAAGTTTTTTTGATATCCTCCATCAGGAGAAAAATGACTCTGTAAGAAGGAAGTAAAAATAAGGAGAGAGAACTGAAAAAAAGTACCTGGACTGGTCTTTGTTTCACTCTGTTTAATGGATGACTATACTGTAGGATAATGTTTGTTTATCCTATAAAAAGCTGTTTACCATCTCCTGTATGGAGTTCTTACACTGCTTTGTATGTCTAGAATACATTTATACAGGATGTAACTATGTGTTTTGATATCAATAAAAAAAGTTAATTACAAAAAAGAAGATTGTTGTTCAAAGGTTCATGTGTTGTGTAGCAGGATGCTATCAGGCTCTGTGTGACTCACTGGTCAGAAGCTGCTGACAAACAGTTCTGTGAGACCCTGAACACAGTGTGGAGTCAGTGTGGATTAAACAGATAGGACGTACTCACGTCTCACCCATGTGGATTCCCAGTGACAGTGAGTTTGGGCTTATAGAGAGGGGTGGAATCACACTGCTGTAAAGGAAAATAATGGATTTATAACTGAAGACAAAATGAAGCCATTATTGAGAAATGGCACATGGCACAATGATCGTTTTTTTCTCCATCTTTTTGTTCTTATAATCATTGAAAGCCAAAATCATAAATGAAAAATAAAATGTTATTTAATCACCATGCCCTAGTGTTAACTGGTGCTTCTATGAGAATAAGGCCATGAGAGTTGATTGACATGCTAGCAGCTCTTCAGAGAGAAATACAGTCAAAAGCTGTTTGATTCTGATGAAGACATGTTATTAAAGCCTGCAAAGTAATCAGAATGTTAGTAATTTCTCTCTGAAGTTTGCCGTCTTTGATTCGAGAGGCTCTGGATTCAGCTGCTTATTGCTGGAGGATGCAAAGAGACCCCTGCCAGCAGTTCTGTGAGGCTGAGCTAAATGCTAATGACAAGATAAGATAAGACAAGATGAGATAAGATATTCCTTTATTAGTCCCATGATTTGGAAATGTACAATATTTCCCCATAGTGGGACTAAGGAATATCTTTAGTATGCTAATGTGCACAATGACAATATCTACATGTTGATGAAAAGCAAATATACTATTTAGAATGTTCATCATTTGGGTTGGTGTGTTAGCTTGCTAACATTTACTAATTAGCACTAAAAGCGAAGTACAACCCAAACTGATGGGATTACAGTTTTAACCTGATAGAAGTTATTGGAGTATGGTTTTTAGGGGAATCTGAATGTCTGTGTCAAATCCATCCAATAGCTGTCCAAACATTTCAGCCTTTACCAAAATTGTCAGCCTCATGGTGGCGCTATAGAGGAAAAGTCAGGATATAAACAAATTCACTCAAATTCATTTAATGACGACCATAGATAGATCAGTAACAATCCATCCAATAGTTGTTTCAAACTGGGGCACTGACTGGCCAACACTGACACCTCTCCATATAAACCATAGGACAAGTGTTCACACCTGGCAGCTGGAATCAAACTAATTAAATGGTAAATGGACTGTACTTATATTGCACTTTTTGACCACTCAAAGCACTTTGACACTACATGTCACATTCAACCATTCACACACATTCATACACTGATGACAGGAGCTACCACACAGGGTGCTAACCTGCTCATCAGGATGGAGACTAACATTCACACACATTCATACACTGTTGGTGCAGCAATCAGGAGCAATTTGGGGTTAAAGTATCTTGCCCAAGGACACATCAACATTTAGACTGGAGGAACCGGGAATCAAACCACCGAGCTTCTGACTGGTGGACGACTCTACCTCCTGAACCACAGCCGCCCTAATTAAATCACAGGTGATGTGTTTATGGTGCTTTCAGAACAGAATACCTTTTTTCCCACAAGTAAGCCTGTACTCATCTTTGCAAATGAACAAATCAGATGTTTTTCCCCCCCGGACCGAGACCAAGTGTTACCCCCACCCCGGAACAGACCTCCCTGAAATGACTTTTTGCAGGTTAGGATGTCTGCTATTGTATTTACCTTGGATCCTCTGTGTTTACCTCCTCTCCACTCAGAAAACAGAGCTGTGGAAGTTTGACATAAACCAAACTAGTTCTGAATAAGTACAGCTGTGTGCTGCATGCATGATATCCGCCTGCTCATCATCCGAACACCCTGCGCCGTTACCCGCCGGCTTCTTTGTCGTCGCCTTTTCAGAGATGAGCCGCGCCGTCCCGCCCCTTTACCGGCTTCTGCCTTTTCACCAACATGTCCTGTTCTCCTCCCCCTTCCTCCCTCTCCTCCTCTTCCTCCTCCTCCTCCGGTGTTCAGATGCACAGTCGATGTATAACTTGTGTCAGGTGGATGACTAAACATGCAGCGATCCTGACACCACCCTCTCTGTGGAATGAATAGGGAAATATAGGGCAGTGGAGGAGTGGAGCATTCATCCGAGTGCTTTCACCCCCGTCGTGGTGAGCACGCTCACAGATAGGCAGCTTTTTCTTCTGCTAAAAGTGCACTCGCAAAAAGAATGCTCATCAACTTTAGATGAATAACCACCGGTGAATGCGGTAGGATTCGCAGCAGGGGTAGAATTGGGGTAAAGGAACAAGAAAAATGTAGAGGTTGGAAACACAACAAGATTTGAGCAGGCAAAGCACTAGGGAAGCAAATCTAGATGAAGTAAGGAAATTGGTGTTATAGAGCTGCTATACCCGTGGTCAGACTCCATGCCTGGTGCTCAGCTATGCTCTGAAGGGATCGTTTGTTTCTCAACCTTATCACACCATGGTTTCCCACCCCAGAGAGAACACAAAGACACAGAGCGAAGGTAGACGCGACACATTCATAAAGAAGCTGGGAAAAAGAGAACACAGCGAGTCCAACGATAAGACAGCATCTCTGTTCAAGCTTCATTTTCATGCCTTCAATTTATCCCCACTGAACACACATGCAAAAATCTTGCACACAACAACTCAGTGACCCCTCAACCTTAATCATACTGAACAATCCCAACACACACCAGCCCAGCCAATACCCTATTTAACACACACACACACACACAACCTCAGGGGCCTCAAACCCAATCAGCCAGGAATGTGAGCTACATATGCGGTAATGGTGGCACTGTGTCACTGTCAGCTGTGTTATCGCTGGACAAACACACCAAACAGACCAGCAGACCAGTAGGTTGAGAAAGCACCTCGGACCAGAGAGAGAAAACCAGGCTGCATGTCAACTCATTACAACAGAGGAGGGAGCTGGACAGTTAGCATCTGAACATCAGACTTAGTTTCTATGCTGTGGTTGATGTTATACATTAGAAGTGGAGGTAATACTCAGCTGGTAATGTTTGTCAGTCTGTCTAACACTTGGAACCCATTTCTACCTGGTATCTGCATAAAGTGTATTTGGATGATGATGTCTGATAATTGATCATGCTGAGAATTCAAATCTTATGTTTCAAAGCAAAAATGCCCCAAAATACTTCAAACTTCTCATAGGTTCATATTTGCTGAAGTAAACTGAGTACTTTTGAGGTTTGGACATATGAAGACATCATGTTATGCTCTGGGAAATCGTGATGGGTTAATTATCAGTATTGGAAATTTTATGGACCAAATAATTAAGTTTTTAATTAAATAATGAAAAGAATCCCAACACCAGATATCAATAACAATGGTTAATGGTTAATATATTCCAGTATCTTGGTTTTCGTTATTCTTCAGTGCTACCAGCTGTCACAGGATCATCTGCTCAGGACTGTTTTTGTTTATTCTCTCATTCATCTGCTTTATCAATAACTCTTAACTCAGAGCAGCCTGAATAAAGAACCTAGTTACAGAGTGTACAGTCAGTTAATTTAACCTCATAAACTTTTCACACATGCAAATTAGAGCATGACATCAACAGCTTTTCCAGAAGGATTTTACCTTCATTGAAATCCTGACCTATCATTAGATCAGGTCAGGTTTACACAGGGTAACTGCCACTTTATTAAGTGGTAAGAATAAAAGGGAGCACACAAGTTAAGTGGCAATAAATAGAGAAAAACTGTGTGTGTCAGCTGTAGTAAATACATGTCAAAATAGCAGAAAGTACGTGAATCATTTTATTCTCTTAATTTTCTTTGCATTTTATCTTTAACCTGTCTGCTCATGTTTGTGTTTTAGTAATTTAAGTACATAATAGCCAGAACTCCAAAAACTAAACCTCAAATTCTAATAAACCTTTAAAGATGGGTTGATTTTTCAAACCATCACAAACATCTAAAAAATGAACCTTTTAATGGTTTTCTGAGGGAGCTTTTTTATATAACCACTGACCTCGTAATGACCACCCAACAAACAAAACATTAACCAGGTGAAGACAGTGAGAGTCAGACGAGTGTTTCTTCCTTTCTTTCCTTCCTGTGAGTGACTTGGCTGAGAAGTACAGAGCTCAGCAGTGAGTCAGAGAGGAGCGTAGAGAAGCAGAGAAGGATGGCATGCAACAAAAGAAGAGATGCAGAGTTGAAATGACAAGCCCCGAGGATGTGCCTCAGCTCGCTCCAGCACGGAGAATGGGGGGGGGGGGGGGGGGATTGGATTTATGTTGTAGTGGAGGCTTAGAGGCTCAGCTGGGAGCTGAGAGGAGCTGCTTTAAAACTCACAAGGTAATTTTTTATAATAGTTTGGTTTGAATTAGAAATCATTTTGCTAAAAAGGCTCTCTGAAGTTGACTCAGTGTTAGGAGATGGTCAGCTCTCACTTCATAGTGTGTCCTGTAGGTGTTTGAGTAGACATTACAGTGGATCTGTGTCAACTTTGGTGGATATTACATGCAGGCATGAGTTCAAAGGCACCAGAGCAAGCACTGAACTTGCTAGAGCTAATGCTCTACAATAGCAGGGTAAAAACATCCATACCTGTTATCTAGTGGGCAGCCTTTCAGGAGAGTCAGTATGAAAAGGGCTTAACAGAAGTACTCCACAGAAAATCTGTCCTTTGAGTATCAAATACTCACCTCCTGTAGGCTTGAAGAGAAGTGTTGTAACTGGTTTCTTCACAGAGGAGAGCAGCTGCATTCAGCTCAGATCACCAGCAGTTACAATGGATTCTGATGAAGACACAGTCCAGGAAAACAAGGTGACAACACTGAAACTTCTCTAATCACTCCTGGAGCCTAAATACATCTTCTACATCTGAATCTTTTCAGAGAGGCAAAGTATATCCAGGTATAGTTTTCAAACTGTAATTAGTCATAATTAGCTGTTACTACACTTACATATCAACTATATGTATATATTCAGATAATACATCTAGTCCACTAAATTCATTGGTGAAAATCTGAAAAAAACCCACTTGTTTCAGTTGTGGTCTCATGTGTGGCAATGATTGCAAACCTTTGGCAAATCATTTAGTGGTAATGAAAATGTATTCAGATTTACCTCATGAATCATGACACACTGCTCCCCCCTACATATCAATATTGGTAATTCTGACCCTGCATTACTCGGTACTGGATAAATACCAAATGTTGTGGTATGTCCCACCCCTAGCTACCACTAACATAGCCTCAGTGATGCACACAGTGCTCCAGTATTTGATACTCAAAAGACAGACTTTGATTTTAGTGGAGCATTGTATACTCACCAAAATGACCTCACTATATCAAACTATATAATATTCGATGAAGGGATACATAGTACATGTGTTTATGAGAGCAGTGTGTCATGACTATGAAGTGAATGCATCATCACTAGATAAATCTGAATTTATTTTCATTACCACTAAATGATTTCCCAAAGGTTTGAAACCATTGACACATATGAGACCACAACTGAAGCAAGTGGTATTTTTTTTTTCTATTTTTTCACCAGTTCATTTAGATAACAAGTTTCAATGGACTAAATGTATTATTCGAATGTATACTTGTAGTCCATATTTAAGTATAGTAACACTTCATCTTGACTAAGTACAGTTTGAAATTGCAATATTAACCAATGTTGAACATCTAACTTGATTAAAATATGAATATACTGGATATTCTTTGCCTCTCTGAAAAAATGACTGCTAGGGAACTCAGGTCTGTCCTGTTTTCTGTTGCAGCTCAGTTTTTTTGTATTGATGTACATAGATTGTTCTTTCTCATTATTTTTTCTCCTTTTTATTTATACATTATTTTCTTTGCACCTATACGATGATGATGATGATGATGATGATGATGATGATGATGATGACGACTGATGAAACGGTGGAAGGCTTGGATAAAATCCAGTATGGGGGAAACGACAGGCTATTACAGTGCATTACCAGAGATAGGCAGGCTACAAGTCAGCACTGGACGAATAGACTTCTTCAGGCCCATTTATGCTCAACGTACCTACGAAAATGTATACGTCCTTTTCAAACGATGTTACCGTCACTGCTCACATACTTCCATGCGTCCTTTACGTTGGCATGGATGTTAACCAATACATCCACCAGGGGGCAGCCCAGAGTCAAAAGTTTATGACAACAACAAACTCAAAAACAAACATGGCGACTGTGGAGGAGATATTGATAATGTTCCTCTTGCAGAAAAGACAAAAACGATATGTTTCAAGTTTTTAACCAACTCGCACAACCTTTCCTCAAAAAGTTCCGCCATTGTTATTTCTTCTTCGTGTCTCAATAGAGCTACGTACGGGGTAGTGACAGCAACACTGCCCCTACGGTTTCCGGTGGTACTGCTCAGTATCCATAGACTTTATGGAAACATGCAGAAATACGGACGAAATGAACGCAGAGCACAGACAGAAGGCTCCATCCATATCTGGATTCATATTTAACGTTGAGCATAAATGGGCCTTTCCTCTGTGCGAGACACCGGGCCTCTGGCTCTGAGTATGCCATTTTCTTAACCAACCCGCCATTTACAAGTCGGGCATGAGTGGCGGCGCACGTTGTTAAAGGGGCAGTTCGCCACAGTGGTATGAGTAATGTAATTACTTTAATGATAACGTCTAATCAACAATTACAATTTTTAAGTGAGTTGCACCACACTTTCTTTCATCTAGAAGTCTAACTGTCTTGTGTAAAAAGATTGCTGTAATGCAAGGCTAGTAGAAGTCAGGCTGTAGGAGACTGTCAAACTTGTCTTGACTTGTGTGTACTAGTGAAAGAGAGAGTTACATTAACAATGTGAAAATGGTTTTATTTCCCTGCTTGCTTCATTAGCAGTAACAGTAAAATATGTGTAGCTGCTCACATTGTTCTTTTATGTTGAAAATATCTGTCAAATGTGGATGTTTCACCTGAACTTGTCTTACAATGTTCAACACTGCACTGAAGTCACCTCCTGTCAACACCAGCAGACCTTTTCCACAGCAGCTTGTTGTGTTAGAGCAGGAAAAGCACAAGTGTAGCTAATAACATTAATGATGGCATTGCTGCATTGAGGTTTCACAGAAAGAAAAGCCAGTGAGTGAGTCACATGCTGTGTTCGAAACCGCATAATTTCCTACTACTCGTACTAACTCTGACGTCATTTGAAGTATGTAGTGTATGTAGTGTGTCCCGGATGGTTTACTAGATTCACCAGAAATGCGGAGTATGCATCAAGAGCTGACTACTCGCACTCAAATTACCCAAGATGCAACGTAAATTCTGAAAAAAAAAAATACAGACGTCACAGAAGCTCTCTGAAGATGGAGGAACATGTGGCGCAACAACAGTACAAATGTAAGTAAATTGTGCCATTTTTCTGCTACTTTACAGCTTGTATGTGGTTGATCATGCATTGTGGGTTATCGTGTAGTTTACTACAGTGTAAACGGTCTGCTTACTATCTGGTCGTTTAGTGTGTAGTGTGTAGTATAGAAGTATGTAGTATAGAAGTATGTAGTATGCGGTTTCGAACACAGCCACAGTGTTGCCAACTCCTCAGTAAGGAAAGTAGCTATTGGCTGTCCTAAAAGTCGCTAGAAGTCGCTAAATGACATCATCACCTAATTTGCATAATTTTCGATTTGCGTGTAATTGTAATGGACGCTGTAGGAGAGAGGAATAACGACAAAAAGTGACTTTAAAAAACCCTAAATATGTTAAGAACTACAAATTAACTTTCTTATGTTGATTATTGTTTTTTAAAAATTTAAATCAATTTTGTTCTGTTTTGTTAAATGTTAGAATATTACATTTAATCAAAAGACTGTAATGCGGGGTGGAATTGCGCAATTCATTTGCGGTCTGGACACAGAGTGGTGTGGGTCTCCTCTCTGCTCTGACTGCAGCTGGCTACTGTGAACCTGACTGCCTGTGATGCTTTGGGACGGGGGAGGGGCTCACGGCAGCACCCGCTGCTCGTTGAGGACAGTAACTTCAGAGCGATATGTCCTTTCACTTCAGAGTCTCCAAAACACCAGAAAAGTCTCCAATAACACCAGAAAAAGTCCCTAGATTTGTCGCTAGTCGCTTTTGAGAAAAAAAATTGCTAAGAGGGTTTGGAAAGTCGCCAGATTTAGCGAGAAAGTCGCCAAGTTGGCAACATTGGTGAGTCAGTGTGCACGGTGTGAGGGCACTGAAGCCTGCACACTGAAATAAAATGCAGCTGTGATTCATGTTGTTAATTACAACTGAGCTTTTTGACTGCACAGACATGTGGGAATGTAATGTAAAGAAGGGCTGTTTGATGAATTCATTAATCCATTACTGTCAATCAGACATCAATGGAAACATCCTTTATCATATGTGAAGAAACACTGGCAGACATTACCCAGCATGTGACCCAGGAAATACACATGATTAAATGTAAGCGAAGAAACAACACAGGAGCAATGAACAGCAACTGATGACAATTCTAAGAAACCTCTGGCTAGAGAATTGTTTTAGGGTTGATTTTAATATTTTTTATTGACTATTTTAAGGATTATATTTTAGTCTTGCTCTCTCTCCCTCTACCAACCTGCATCCAGCCTGTCAGATTTAAGACAAGAAAGGATCAGGTCTCTGTTGTCAGGGTAAACTCAGGCTCAAAATCAATATCATCTTTAAAATCACTTGAAACTCATTTCATCAGTAAGCCTATGAATCCGAATTTTTGTTGTTATTGTTGTTTTTATTTTTTATGTGGGATATCTTTTTATGTTTAACATGCTGCACTTAATCACCTGTTTTAATTTTATTTATCTGTTTGTTTTATTTTAACTTATGTCTGCCTTTTGGTTGTGTTCCTGTATCTCTGTTTGTATTGTGTTTTGTGTGCTTATTTTAAATGTTTTGTATTGGCTTTGAAAGGCTACACCAATAAACTTGTGTTTCTATTTATTATATTTCCTTTTCTTCGTTTCATCAGTATTATTATTATTACTAATAGTATTATTACAAAAGCTGATGCAAAAGACAACTTATGTCATTACTACACTATCGGCTACACATTCAAGATTTTAAGTGTCCTTTGCCTTTTTTCAGGCATACAGGATCCACAATTATGTGTCTGTGTCTGAAATTGAACGTCTGAGAAAAGCAGGTGTAAAATCCGTTTTGTTGGACATGTACAGAGAGGAACAGCGAGAGAGAGCGACACACATTATAAAGTGACTTCACCAGAGCTCTCTGCTCAGCGACACAACACAAGACCAAAGAGAAGGAATGCAGCTGTTATTGTCTGTTGTTTCACACAACTTCTTGTTACTTTTCCTACTTTTAATGGCTCCCAGCAGCTCCAGTTCACTGGGATATGACTGATGCAGATTTCTCAATCACTGATCTTTTTTGTTGAGCTGGCGATATCAAGATATTTATGTTATATTTTTCTCACATACAGCGTTCCTCTTGCAGGGTGAATACGAGCATGCAGTTCCAAAAGTGTCTTCTCTTCCACCAGTATTCTAAGTTCAACACCTTAAAACACTTTGGTTTGCAATCCAGTCCTCTGCAGACATCCTCAATGCATCAGATCTTACTTTGTGGCCCTTCATTCAAATCAAAAGAATGGTGGCTATGGGCACATTTACATCTGGATTCTTAGTAAATACCCTGCTAAATTTTGCATCAGGCTTATTGAATATCCTCATAAATATCCACAGCACTGATCCATCAGCACATCACAGTCAAGTCACCTCTCGTTATTAGCACAAGTACTATTTGACCTTTTTTTGATTACTGTTAAACTACCATCAATACAATCACAGTGGTGGGTAGATTGCTTAGATAGATAGATAGATAGATAGATAGATAGATAGATAGATAGATAGATAGATAGATAGATAGATAGATAGATAGATAGATAGATATATAGATAGATAGATAGATAGATAGATAGATAGATAGATAGATAGATAGATAGATAGATAGAGACTTTATTTGTCATTCAGATTATACACCATACAGTGCACATCAGAACGAGAGTCCATTGCAATTATTTTTTTAAAGTGTTGAATATCAAAAATAATACAACTGGGGAAATAAAATAAAACAATGTATAAAGATACAAAATATATTGCACATTTACATAAATATAATAAGTTATATACTATTAAAATGTGTAGTTTAAAGAAAATGATATCTAGGAAAGTTGACAGAACCCTGATATTTACAATCCTGTTTTGTTTTAACATTCATAATAATCTACAAAATCAGTAAAATATAGACAAACTGACAGGTGCATCAGGGTTCCATGATCGTGTTCAATACACAAACACACACACACACACACACACACACCCTGGTGGCTGGACTGTGTAAGCGCCCTGCGTCGAGGGGAACAGATTAGATATAATACAGTCCTATGGGCCACAAGGCTTCCCTGTGATATAGTGGATTGGCCTGTCAGTTTGACAGACAGCTTATGGTACTGTGGCTGGATGGGTGCAGAGAAGAGGAAAGGTGGGGAGAGGAGGAGGCAGACGAGGAGAGTGATGGATGCCACCCCTCTCTGGGCTGTAAGGAATGAGTGATCTCCACATATCTATCACCTGACGAGAGCGAAGGAGGGATGGGAGCAGAGAGATAGCGCATGCAGGCATGCACATCCATTCCTGGCCGATTCTCTCCCACCCCGCCGGTGCAGAGCTGAGAGGTAAATCTAGTGTGCCTTATTTTGCTGATTGCCCTTCTGACAAGATAAAGAGCTTGGAAGCCTCGAGGGACATCCTGAGCTGTCCCTGGGCCAATCACAGAGGAGACAGCAGGCGTAAATCTGGTGTAACACACAAGCACACAAGCTAGCTGGCAGTGCTGTTTTGATGGATTTATGTCAAAGCACACACATACACATCAAACCCATGATGAAATACACTGCAAAAGAACACAAAACTTCCACCTTAAATGATCATGTAAAAATAGCCAGGTTGTTTGAGGAAGTGTAGTTCTCTGAAGTCTGTCAACTGTCAATCAGTGAAAGAAGAAAGTAAAATAACTAAACTCTAAAGATGCAGACTATAGATCAGACTATACTCCCTGAATAAAAACTAAATTCTAAGAACTTTGTTAGTCTTAAAGAGTAACCTCCTAAAGAAATACACAGATCTGAAAACATGTCAGCCGCTCGCTGGCACACTTCCTATTTACTCTGACATGTTGAATCTCCACTATGATACATAAGAGTGAGGAGACTGAATTTTTTGCCTATCGCAATAATTTTCTTGTGTGTATTTAAACTATGTTCTGGAACTATTTTTTAGGCCAACAACAGCCAGGTGCAGTGACTGTGTGCAGCTTCCTGAAATCTTGTCGTCACAGAGGGTTAGGGTTAGGGACAAAGAAGCTGTGATCACCGACTGCTCTGCTAATCCCACTATAGCTGGAGCAGATTGATACAGTGATGTACAGTTCCATCATTAACTTGCGAAGCAGCTGGATATATTAGATCATGTGAGCATCCATCTTTTCAGTCTTTGAGCTTGTGGCTGAACCACAGTGATTCAGACCGGTCAGCGTCCTGTGAGGAACTACAGTCAGCTACACGGGCGGTTAAGGCGTACTGAAACAAAGTCATTTGAATTGACTTGACAATTATCCTCTTTTTCTCAGGTAATTACAGTATTAGCCACTTCAAAGTTCCCATTCAAGCTGAAAGCCAGCTGAATGGCAGCCGACTCCCAGCCAAGTTCCAGCGGCTGGAGCAACCTCCTCCTTCTCCTGGGCGTATCTATCTTTTCCTGTAAACCCACCGATTCATTGTAATACAGGGTATGACCAAGAGATGGCGCTTCTGTCACAAAATAGCCCACATTCTGATGTTCTACGAATTTTTACTGAACCGTCATCCGAAATTCATCGAATCAAATCAAAAAATGAAATAGCCTACTGTCTGATTATTTTGTTATTTGTTTTGGATCTAACACGAAAAACGAAAAGAAAAAAAACATTTTTATTTTAGGCAAAGCAAAGGAAAGGCAAGGCAGCTTTATTTATACAGCGCATTTCATACCCAGGGGCAACTCAATGTGCTTTACTTGCCTTAAATGGTAGTATATTTTTCTTGAGTATCATCTCACTTGATGAGCGACTTGCTGTCTCTCTTCCCTGAGCTGTCACGTGACGATGTCACGTCTATAAACTTTATCAAACTCCTGAGAGGAAAACATTATTACAGTAACTAACTAGTTAATTAACTATTGGTGTAAAACTGAAAACTCAACCACACATATGTGCTGGACATAGTGGGGGCACTACACACATCTACAACTACACACCTCACTCACTTAGAAAAGATGTAAAACTGAAAACTCAACCACACACTTACTTTAACGAATTTCGTTAGTTTATATAATGCAGATTTGTAGAATAATACTTTTATGAAGGTCACAGTCACAGATAATAAACTTACCATTTCATAATTGTGGTAGCAGCGGTGCAGCAGATGTAATGAAGTCCACGCAGCACGCTGGATTCAAACTAATATTAAGCCTATAGCCTTTTCATTATAATGTCCATGGACATAAATTGAGTTCTTTCGCCTTAATAATGATAAAATAATACACAAAAAATGGTCCGATTGGGAACCCATGTATAATGTCTCCTCGTTGCATTTAGTGTCGCTTGAAATGACCAGGGCTCAGCTAGTGTTGCCTTTAAATAAAAAAATTGGCTTTTTTTCCCGGGATTTAAAATGTCTTATTTTTGGGAAAAATATGAATCCCTGTGTACCGTGCTCAATCACACCTATTCCAACCGTACTGGGCCAGGGAAGTGTACCGTACTCAAGCACAGTACACTTGCACTAACACTAGCCAAATAATCAGGACTTTAGGGGGCAAACGTGCTTGGGCATGGTACGATTGCCTAGTGTGAGTGCGCCTCAGGGCTCAACACTAAATGCAACGAGGAGACATTATGCATATATGGGTTCCCAATCCGACCATTTTTTGTGTATTAGCCAGGGCTGTCTTGATGCCTTCAAGGACAATTCCAATGTCACTTGAAGCATGTTCTTTAAGAACATAAATCCCAGCCATGGTGTCTTCAATTACATCACTGATGGTGTGTTCATTTATTACTACTTACCCACTTCAGGGTAGGTAAATAAGACCTTTTACCAAGTCCAAAAAACATTGTATTGATTTTTAAATGGCCGGGAAATGAGAAAAAATAAATAGGTTATCAAAATTATAATAAAGAATATTATATAATTTCAGTTATCAACTAGGAGAACAAGAGAATAGTGGAAAGGGAAAAAATAATCACTGATTCATGTAAGTACCACATCTTCCCGCAAAAATGAAGCACTCTCGACCAGCATCTACATCATCAAACCGAAAGGACATTTTCTTGATTAGCATCTTAATTCAGCCCACTACTACTGGTGTAAACTGTCATATTGGTAATGATTTCTCTACGAATTTAACACCAGGGTTCCTCAGATGGTATGAGCCTTGCTGTGAGCTCTAAATTATGTAGGAAGAAGATTGACAGGAAAGAGACAGAAATAAGGAGGTTGTAGACATATATATATATATAAATAAGTAAAAAGAAGGAAAGTTTAAAACTCAAGCAAAAGGATGCACAAATAGTAGAAGAACAAAGATGAAAATAAATGCATTCATGGTCTTTCCATATGGGCTTGCCACACAAGTTGTATGCCCCTCTTGCCAGTTCTAAAAATCTCAAAATGCTTAATGTTTCATGATTTTCATGATTGCAGGACTGCTGTATCACTTACATCAGCTATTCATGCAATGATTACTTTGAGTCTTTGCCCTAGCTGTCCTCTTCTCTTTTGGAGAAGCCTCGTCAGGTTGCCAGAGCGGAGGTCCAGCTGAGTCAGGAACTTGGATTGAAGTAGAACGTTGGTGATTCTCTTAAATTCAGCATTGATCTGAACAACAGTAACCACAAAGGAATCAGGTTTAAACAGTCACCATCACACACATGTGAATAATATACAATCAGACATATAAGCAGTTTGCCAGTGTAACCAATGCTTTCCTTTTATCAACAGCAAATCCAAGAGGAAAAACCCAGCATGAGATAAGCCTCACTGACTTCAAACAGAGCAGGCCATCTCCCCATGAAATCCTCCACCAATGGTACGCAATTTTGAATATAAGCTAAACTTGCCCACTGAAGTTTTAATTTAGCATCATGAGAGAACTTAGGCACATGAAACACAGCAGGCCTAGAGGACAGTGAGCTTGTAGACTCCCTTGTTGATGGTATATCAGTCCACAAATTCAACTAACAGGGAAGAAGAGTCTTTTACAGAGGAATAATAAAGCTTGGGGGTTTAGAACAGTAAACCTCTCATCATGCTGCATAGTAGTGGGCATTGACATATCAATGACTCTAAGAGTACCATTGTGTTGTGCTTCTGAAATTGACTAAAGTCTAGAAATGATCTTAAAGTCCACACTGCTTCTTCACTTCAACCATAAGGTGATCGGTGGAGTCCTTGGGAGTAAACCTCGGAGAGCTGCTATCAGTCAAGATGATCTTAAGGATCACAGGAGTCCCCTTCTTCTACACTGTTTACACTGCAGATACACACAAGGATCCTTGATCATTGAAATTATTGTAATGATGATGTCAGACATCCATAAAAGTCAGACATCCATACATTTTAAATTTCAAATTCAGTCTTAATAGCCTACTTTTCAATTACTGTGTGCAGCAGGCATGCACATTTATAATAAAGAAAAAGGTTAATAAAATATAATAGGATAGAAAAAAGGAGAAAAGGAACAAATACGAAATAACCAGCAAAATACTTTGTAATGACCTTTTTGAGGACAACTTTTAACTACATTTCAGACTGACTTTTCCTAATATAAACCATCATTGCAGGTCAGTAGAAAGGTCAGTACTGTATTTCTGGTCCACATCAGAGGCCAGTGTTTGGTAGGGATATGATGGGGTATCAACTGTTATTCTAACAGTTTCCTTGAGGTTAGACAGCAAGCTGCTGCTGGTTTAAATCTAACCAGGACTTTTCCCTTTAGAACTGGGGACAGGTAAGTCCAAGGATTTTCTGAGGTTTCTCTCTGCAGGTAAGAATAATGTCACATGGCTCATTTTTCCAGGTAGGTAAGTGCAGCAAGTCAGTATAAAAGTAGGATTAGCTTTAGTGGTAGACTTACAGTTTGAACATCAGAAATGTTACCTCTGATGCACAAGAACTTTGGTTATTTTGACAAAAATAAATTGAAAAAGTTTATGATGAAATTAAGATTTTATGAATTAGAATTTAAAACTAAAGTATTACATACATTATAACTCAGTCTGAAGGCTGTATAATGCACTCTGTACCAAGTACAGAGCTCTTTGAAAATGTAGAATACATTCTCATGCAAAACGCAGATTTGGCCAATTTCACCAAATTTAGGCAATCCACCTGCTGCTCTGTGGGCAAGTATCATTCTCTTCTTATAGGTTATGCCCCTGGCTGTCACAAACTGTACAAAGTGAACCTCAGATGTGCCAGAGAACTTTTGCCTGATGACTTGTGCTTCATCTTCTTTAAGGAAGTCTACTGGTGAGTAAATACAGCTGAGAATTATCATTTAGCAAACATAAGTGGCAACATATATTCTCCTTAATGAGACTTTCTGATAAAGACCCAGTGACTTGTAACCAATAGGACTATACTTTGGAGCCTTACTAAAACATAAGTATAAAAGTACTTATGGAGCCTTGTGAATAAAAGCCTTGTGATTGGAGATGGTGCTAACTTGATCTGGTATCTAATTATAGGCGTTAAATAAGTTCCATATACACATTTTAGGTGAAGAGTTTGGTGATTTGAGTTTTTTGAAGTTTCTTTTATGTTATTCCATATGGTTTCCATAGCTATTTCGGGAGAGAATCAAACTATAATCATTTTGAAAAGTTGTTTGAATTGCAATTGGTTTATTAAAGTAAACTTTTTTTAAATACTATAATTAGCTTCAAAGCATATTGTCTACTGCCCGGTAATTGGACCAAATAGCCTAATCACCAGGGTATTTCTTCAAATAATGGTATTTTGATAGCAGCTTGATGTCAGCGAACAGCACCATGGCCCTGGATTTAGCTGGTTTAAAGTCCATTCTTGCCCAGGAGATGAGCTTTTCCAGGCCCTGGAGTATCCATCTCCCTCCAGGCACTGCTGTTGTGGTGACAGTAATGGTGCTTTTCCACTACACGGTTCCAGCACGACTCAGCTCGCCTCGCCTCGGTACGGTTCCAGAACAGACCTTTTCCATTACAAAAAAGTACCTACTCAACGTGGGCGGGGTTGTCATAGCACGGCTCGGCGAAACGGCCGTGACTTCGTTTTATACGCGACACAAAACACATAAACAATGGAGGACATGGAGGCAGTGGTGTACTGGCTGCTTTTTGTCACACACAAAGCAAGAAAATTGAGCCGTATAGCTGTAACTATGGTTGTAACGCTGCTGGCGGTATTTAAAAATGCTGGGTTTGATTATTGTGTGGGACGGCTCATGACTCTTCCAGTGATAACTACAATGTTTGAAATGCTCCTGTCTAAAGTTACTGATGATATCATATCCAACAGCTCTCGGTGGTTGGTCTGTAGAACTAGACTTTCAGATTAGCTTTTTGACAGAGACCAAGACACACAAGCATGGATCTTGAAACTTTTCATTTTTCTTAGTAACCCTTTAAGATGGAGTTACTGCTTTTGAAGATGTATTCAGTGTGGAGCTTATGCTTTTACTCAGATGTTCCCTCAGTGGGAAGAATTTAGATAACAGGAAATACCTGATGAAGGCAAAGGCCTTTCATCTTCATCTAAGGCATGTTCCCAAAAGAATTTTTTTTTAAAAACAGGAAAAATCCAAAACATACTTGACATTTAAAGGCTATAACATTGCAGTACACCGGTACTGAAAAAGATTAGTGAGAAGTGATATTATTATTGAAACAGAACTAAAAACTGAAAGTAGCATTGTATAATTCTGGTCCCTTAGCCTTCAAGAAAAGGGAGTGCAGTATCCTTACCTCAATGGGACCATCCAGTGACAAGGCTCTACCAGTGTGCAAAGTAAACCTTATCTTCCAGTAACACACTCTAATTTCAATGTCAGTAATGTTGAATGGTATTTCAAGAAGCCTGTCTCCTGTTGCCTGCTTATTGTGTAAATATTATCGCCTACACATTGTCAAGTTCTAAGCTTTCTGCTAATCCTTTGCTCCCAAGTACCTATTGATTACTGTTGCTCAATTATAACCCTCAATACCTCCATGTGTGGAATGTATTGATTACTTTGACATTTTCTACATTGATTAGCCTTTGCGAGGATACTGATTATCTAATGTATTTATTATTCAGATCGTCTATAAATATCTTCTTGATGTGCTAAATTATTTATCTTAACTCAAGTGGTAGTTAAAGTATAGACTTAACACAGCAGCCTGCTGCGACTGACAGATGTTATAGCCTACAGCTACAAAAAAGCTGGATAATTGAACTCAGCTGGCTGTTTATGTAGCTCATGTTGTGTTAGGTCAATGGTCATTAGGTGAAGTTTGGTAAGGACCGGTTTGTTTTGTTTTACTGACAACTTTCTTTATTCATAAAAATACAACATATTAGATTATCAGGGAGAGAACAGTGAAGTCCTGGACCTACTCCCATTGTTGTCCCAGTGGTTTACAGAGTCCACCAACCTTTATCAAGATGAAGACATACATTCAGTAACTGTTCATATTTTCTAATATAACTAAATGTCAAACAACTGGAAAATGTAATCAGATGTCCTAATATAGCAATGGAATGTCCATAAAGAAATGGACCCTCCATTGTTTTCTTGATCCATGATCCTGTTACACATCAACTAATCATGCGTTATGAGACTAAATATCAATATTATCTGTTTATAAGTCCACTCATCAGCATTTGTATTAGTGTATACCTAATTAATCATACCATTATGTGTATTGTGAAAGAAGTCCCTGGAAATAATGAATCCACAGGAACTCGGCTAACTTTGCTGTATAGCAGAGCTTTTTAGCCTTTTTAGCTCAAGTTATAGGCTAAGGTTATCTTTAGCGCTCTATTTGGAACTTCCAGGTGCTTATTAGTTTGTCTATGTTAGAGGGATTGACTTTTCCCCCCCAAATCACAGTAGGAAAATGTTCCAGCATTCCATGTTGTTGTTTAAAGCAGTACAAGCTTTACACAGGTTGTTCATTATGAACATTATGAAAAGAAATTACAATTTACAGTTACATAAAATCATGACCTGATAATGAATTTTACATATATTTCCTCTGGAAGCATTTTTGATAACTGGCACATATTTTAAAGCTGTTATCCATCTTGGTGGTGGTGTCTATCATGGTATATAGATAGTCTACAGACAGATATACAGTGGGGCAAAAAAGTATTTAGTCAGCCACCAATTGTGCAAGTTCTCCCACTTAAAAAGATGGGAGAGGCCTGTAATTTTCATCATAGGTATACCTCAACTATGAGAGACAAAATGAGAAAAAAAAATCCAGAAAATCACATTGTCTGATTTTTAAAGAATTTATTTGCAAATTATGGCGGAAAATAAGTATTTAGTTTGGAGTGTGACTGTTTGAGGTCGTGGACAGGTGACTATTATACTGATAACGGGTACTAGTTAGCATGCTATGTTGCTAGCGGACATGTCATCTTTTCTGTTAGGTTCAATATTGCTTAATCATAACCATTTTTATCAACAAAAAACAATCGGAGTTAACTGTAAATGTTATGGAGACATTGAAATGAGTGAATATGCTGAGTTTATGTCTTAGAAATGTATTTATTTGTAGTGAAGAACGGTAATTTTTACTGCGTCATTTCTGGGCGCCATGTTCAGTGTTGGAGAGTTATGATATGCTATACGTGGGCTAATGCTCATGATTTGTATACATATGGGTTTTTCCTGATATAAATAATGTGTTACAGTTCATGTTGAGATGATTAAAAAAACATAAGGGTGAATATGAATGAGAGAGACATGATTGATTAAAGATAAGGGATAATTTTTGTAACATGATTTAATACTGTTAAAAAAGGAAAAAAACACAATGATGTCTAAGGTTTTACGGTCTCAGGATATAGTTCATCATTCCTTGTCAGTGGTCAGTATTATAAGTCACACTTGAGTTAAGAGAGATATGATACTGTACAGTAATTGATGATAGATAATTTATTTTATTTCCTGCTATGGCAGATTGTTTTTTTTGAGTTGCTGGATCTGCATTCTGGGACAGCATCGATTCCAACCAGGTTTCCTGTCTGATGCGAGGCAGGGTTAGAGAGTATCTTGAATTCTTCATCTTCATCATCTTCCTGAAGATTCATGCCTGGAGCAGATAAGATCTGAGCTGCTCGCAGCAAGCATACAAACAAACACACACACTCTGGCCGGGTAGCACATATACATTGAATACACTTGTACGGACATGGACATAAACTAAGCTCCTCGGACAGGACTTTGACGAACATTGATATCAGACAGCAATAAGCTGTAAAGAGACGCTTTACTTTCTGAACCGTGATTCCACTTTTTGTTAATTGTGAAAATAAACATCCCTGTGTTTACCTTTCACATTAATCCATCCCTCACTCCTTGAGTTGAATCTGAGTACAGTAGTCAATTAAGTGTTGTTCTTACTGGGTTACAAAAGAAATCAAAAATGTAATAATATTTTTATAGTAATATATAATATTCAGTAAGAAACATAACCTTATATGTAACCTAACTATATATAATATTAATATATATAATTTTTTATGGTAATATCTCAATTTTGTTGGTTCACAGCTATTAGACAGCAGTTCTGCATTTACAGGGCTTTACACCTCTGTCTTCTCAAATAGTGATAATTGTTAATGTTGACGCTGCCATCATGAAAGGACTTGAAACACTGATGGCCCTACATAACGGAGGAACAATGAATAATCAGGGCGCACTCACACTAGGGCCAGTTGTTCCGTACCGTGCTGAAGCACGGATGTCCCCCCTCCCCTGTCCCCCGCTGGCCCGCACTCACATTACCCCAAACCCCAAAGTGTACTCAAGCACAGTTGCCTCCGACACATACGTCATCACGTTGATATACGACATACGCATGGCGCAACGTCATCATTTAGTGACTGTTGTTATTATCCGGTTGCAGCAGCAAGATGGAGAAGGAACAACAAAACATGGCTCAAAATTGAATGACTGTGTTGGCTTTGTGGATCCATTTTGGAAACAGTCTGCAGTCTCAACCGTCAAGATTTATTGACTACGCTAGGCGGCGATTTGCAGTTCGTCGTGCTGCACGCACACAAAGATTTTTGCGGAGGCAGCAGGAAACGCGTGAGGCCTTCGAAGCTATGCTTGCTAACTACAGTTCTCGTTCAGCCAAAAGGTAAGAACCGACCAGTAGTTAAACTAAAACTTTCAAATCCATTGAGGAGAGACTCATTGTTACGTTATAATCATACATGTGTGTTAATAGAGTAAATAGCTCATCTGTCCATAACGGGTAAATGTTGTTGATGCTTACAAATTAACCAGTAGCTCTAGTTAAGGGAGGCTTAACATTGTGTTGTAAAGACAAAGAAAGGGGTGGTGGTCTCTACATAGTGCAGTGTTTCAAACAGGGTGAGATTTGACTTTTCCACTGCAGTGTATTTGTTTCATTATTCCTCAAATGCTTCCAGTTACTAGTTTGCATCACTTTAATATTCATTTTCATGTCTTCTCCTTTTGCTTTAGGACAACCTGGATTCAGCAGAGAAGTGGTGTGTGGTGGGAGCACATTGTCACCAACTGGATAGATTATGAGTGGCAGTTAAATTTCAGAATGAGAAACACCACGTTCCAGCAGTTGTGTGACATCCTCAGACCACACCTTCAGAGACAGCCAACCACATTCAGAAAACCAGTGCCTGTGGAGCAACGCGTGGCAGTATGTATCTGGAGACTGGCCACAAATGTGGAGTTCCTGACAATTTCTCATTTATTTGGGATTGGCCAGTCTACTGCAGTTACAATTGCAACTCATGTTGCTTCAGTCATTGCTGCCCCTCTACATCAGAACACCCTCAGAAGATGAGTTTAAGCTTATTATTTAAGGGTTCAGAGTCAGGTGGGGTTTCCCACAATGTGGAGGGGCTATTGATGGAACCTATATTGGGATTTTTAGCCCCAACTGACTGTCCTGAAGACTACTACAACCGCAAAGGTTTCTACTCTGTCATCCTGCAAGGTGTGGTCGACCATCGTCTTCAGGTTCTGGGACATTAATGTGGGTTGGCCTGGCAAAGTACATGATGCGAGAGTTTTTGGCAACTCATCTTTGTATGAGAGGGGTCAGAGTGATACACTGTTTCCTCATATCACAGAGAGGTTTGGAGATGTCAACGTGCCAGTGACGGTACTGGGATATGCGGCATATCCACTTATGCCATGGCTGATGAAACCATACCCTGAAAAGGTATTCAAGCACGGTACACTTGCACTCACACTAGCCAAATAATCCGGATTTTAGGGGGCAAAGGTGCCTGGACACGGTAGGATTGCCTAGTGTGAGTGCGCCCTCAGACACACAGTCAGAGTTCATCTGACTGGCATGTTTCATCTCACCAGAGCAAGCTGCAGTCCCTTTATTTGTAATTTGCGGTGCCTGTGTGTAACTCCTTCCATTTCAGCAATCAGGCAAAATCAATCAAACAAAACTCAACAGTTAACCATCTTAACCTTTACTCCTAATTACATGAAATATGAAGATGACTGAAGATATGTTTTCTTGAGATTCTCTGTGTATGCTTTTTATAGTCTGGTAACAAAGTATTCTACTTGCTTTAAGGCTCGCTTGCTATTGTGAACAGTAAAGAAGATAATGGACATGTTTGTTGTGATCCACACTACAATGGAAGGAAAGTTGATAATATGTTGTTAGTCGGTTGTTAGACCGTTGAAACAACTGTCTCGATACAAAAAGTGAATTTGAAGTCTAATCTTTAAAATTATAGTCAAGATTGTCCCATTCCACCCATTTGAAGGTCAGTGTCACAACTTTTGATTATATATTAACAGTATAATTTGCCTTTCTAAATCTTCTGTGTGAATTTTAAAACATCAATACTAATCCCATAAATATGGTCATATGCAGTGTATTAATATTGAGATATTTGATTGAATATATTCTATAATTTGATTCATTTTCCTTTGTCAAACATGAGAGACCTATTAGAGTGTTCCTGTCCCTCTCGCAGGGTGCTGCTGGGGCTAGCTGTGGGTTCTGCTGGCTCCCCCCACTGCTCCTCCTCTTCTATTCACCGTGGATTAGGAGAGAGAAAGCCCCGTGACATAAGCTAGGCAGGATATAATACACAATACAGTAGGGTAGGCACAGCCTGTGTCTGTGTGTGTATTTTAGAAGGGCATTGTGTGTGAGATCTTCTGCACAATACAATGGAAGCTTGGCACTAAGGCCCCTCAGTGTGATGAATAAAGAGGGAGATGGGGTAAGAGAGAACAAAACTGAAAGAGAGAGAAAGATGTGGAGAAATACAGTGGGAGAATATGAGATAATGAGTGAAAGCCGGACAGGATTTTACACAGAGCACAAAAAATGGCCATGGTTCTCAGAATTGAAATATTCCTATTATTTGGACCTAGAGTCAGTCTTTGAATTGAATTGAATGTCTCAATGTGGACATTTTAGTTTTTCAGTTTCTTGTTCTTGTCCTGGTGAGAAAACTGAATGCTAGTCAGTAAAATATCATGTTGCTATGGTGGGTGGCAGCAGCTCAACTCTTCAGGAACTAAAATTCAGTCTTGATTCAAAGTTATAATTCCATACATTTTATATTATTTATGATCAGCATTTTTTTAAACCAGCAAACATTTGGCTGCAGATTATGAATTATTCTGATAATATAATGTTCTATATCAGAGGTCACTAATAGGCAGACCGCAGTCTGGATCCAGACCTGTAACTGATAGAATATTGATTGTTAAATTTTGTTTGAGCGTTTCTATTTTAACTGGTGCAGCTTCTCCAGCTATTGTAGTAAAAGTGGTGCTTCCCTCAGAAACTCACAGACCAGCGTGCATAGCCAATCTTCTATCGTGACGCTAATCAGCCAATCAAATCCATGCAGTGAGATACACACGGAGAAAAGAGGAGAGACAGAGAGGAGGCAGATGAGAGCTGAAACTAAGAACTTTATTTAAGAAGCACAATCAAAAGCTTTCTGTAATGCACTTTATTTTATAATGTCATCTTTATTTGATATAAGAAAAGAACATTTATTTATTTTATTTTTTTTAAATGTATTTTATTATTGAATTGAATCCCACCAGTTGAGTGTAAATACTAATAAATGAATTGTACTGTATTTATTTGACAGACTACAATCTAGCCACTAGACACAGATGCTGATGGAACTACAATGCTACTTCAAGCTACTGGAAAAGAACTCAGACATTATGATGTTCTGGACCTTCACTTGAGGACATTTTCACTAATTGGACCTCAGTGAATTTTAATTGAGTACCTCTGTTCTATAGTGCTGCTGATGAATCCTTGAAAATGCCAATACATTATAGTTGACTCACTCCGATTGCTTGTTCTGTCTATCATTAACAGTCTGTTAATGAATTTTCAGCATTTTGGTTCAAGAAAATGATCAAAATGATGTACCAATCATCAAAATAGTTGCAGATGATTAATGGTTGACGGTGCACTGTGGTTTATGGTCAGTTAAGGCACTGACCATGAACAACAACCCCAGTTAGCATATTTGATTAATGGCCTAGCTGCAGTATTATCAGCTTTATAAAAAGAAGAATCCTACTCTGCCACAGGTTTATTAACTGATGTTTCTTACTGATATACATCTTGGAAATGTTTTTGTATACAAGAACTTTGACTATTAAAGAATATGATATGTTCATCAGTTCATTTTCATCATGTTACAATCAGAAGTCAGTAATGCTACTGAGCTGTTGGCACAACATCTTACAAGCAGTTCAGTAGTTCTTACAGCTGCCAAGACTGTCACCTTCTCTTGACTTCCTTCTGTCTAAGTCAGGCATGCATTTAGTATCTACTGTATAACCTCATGTCAAACTATTCAGTCTTTATTTCTGTCACAGTAGGGACCTCTGATGCTCTGATGACACATCACTGCTACTACACATTCTTTTGACTCCTGTAATATGTCTACTGACTTTAAGATTTGTTCTGTTTTTTATCTGCTGATGTTCGAAAGCAGGTCTTGAAGTTCTGCATTATGAAATTCACCTTTTTACTCCAGGGTAATATTTTATTCGATGATGCCTACATGTAACAATTCTGGGGTGATTATGCAAATGGTGTTCACGAATGGTATTGGAATGGCACATCTTACATACACACACCTCCTCATGAACAGCTGGCATTCATCAGTAAGTGTGTGCGGTGACTGTAGGAAAGTCAGGTGAATTCAACTTAGACCACATGCAAGCTTCATGAAAAAAGGCATATGTAGGGTAAGAATGCAACAATGTTCTCATATGAGGCCTGATGTTCTTGAAGAAAATGAATGAGAATTCTACTTATGGAACCATGGGCACCCAATTTTCAACTCTTTAGGGCAGTTTCCACTGCAGGAACTTCGAGGTAATTTTACATGGCTGTGACCATTGGTGTGTTTCCATAGCAGGAACCGCCCCTGAAGGACAATCTCCTGGAACATTTAAGGCGGCAAAACGAGTCCCTGCCTCAGGGTTTGTACTCCATTCAGCCTCGAAAAATTCCTGGGTGGGGCTTGAGGTTGACTCGGTGCTGACTGGGTATACTCAAAGTGTCAACAGAAAGCGCCAAAATAAGTACCATTTTTAAAAACCCAGCAGAAGAAGAGTAGCAGTAGAAGATGGAGAAGGAAAAGAAGACGTATGATTCCTCGTTGTTTTTTTCTTTGTTGAGTTGTTATGCTTTTGGTGCGTAGCCTCGGTGACATCACAGTCAAAACTGTGCGATGATCGAAACTGTTGCAGAATGATTAGGTCACCTCCAGAGTCCGGTGGGTCCTATCAAGGTCCTACTCTGCAATGGAGACACAACAGCTGAGAGGACCTACTGAGAGGATGTTCCGGTAAAGTTCCCACCTCCTAAATTTTACCCAGAACTTCCTTAATGGAAACAAGACTTAAATAGTATTTTTTATTAGTCTGCTTTTCCTGCACAAGTGATTCACTGACAATCACCAAAACTGGAAATATAAGGTTTCCACTGGTCAGCGCAGATGTGAAAAAGCTCTGCGCCTTCATGACCCCAGTATCAGTCAGTGTTGCTATATACTGTAAATCATGTCATTATGGGAAGGAACTATGACAGCTATGAACTCAGACATGCCTTTGAATGTCTCCGTGCCCTGGGCGACTGGAAATGAAGAACGACGGCACACCCATTCCAGATAGGAGTCGGTGAGGTTATGCTGATGTATTTTCTACACACAGCTCGTCGTTGGTTTGAAAGGATGTGTTCCTTTGTTGTCTTTTACTACTTAAGCAGGTATTGAGGTCATATTTGGCACACTTACAGTATATTTACTCTCTGGTGCAACACACCCACACACATACAAACACAGCCTCAAAAATGTGAGATATGTTTGTTCCTCTCTACTCATGTTTTATATTTTTTTGCTCTGTAAAGCATTTTGTGAGTAATCCTGTTTTGTTTAAAGCATTTTGTAAGTAGAAATTATTTTACTTTTTTCATATTAAATTTGTTTTTTGGGTTTTTTTTCTTGGATTGTCCTCATGATAAGTTCCTCTCTAAAGGCCATGTCTGAAACCAATCTTGTTGAGTTGTATTTCTGTGGTAAGAAATGAATCCAACTGTTGATGAAACCCTGCTGTTCCTGTGAATGAGGCCGGCTGATTGGTCACAAACACCAATTCAAGCACCAATTATCAATCAAGGTGGAGATGACTCACGCTGTTTGCTGTTCATGCAAATTGAACACTTCCTCCAGCTGTTTAATATTAAAGGAACAGTGAGTGAGTGAGATGAGAAGATGGATACCAAGCCCATTCATTACATACAAAGCTTTAGTAAGGAAGGAGGATGAAACAATCACATGAATTGAGTGTGTAAAATATATTTATAAATGAATATTTAATAGTTTTAATAAGAAGTAGTTATGAGGATTTCTTTTTATGATGTAGCAGTGAAGACTGATGGCTCTAATGGTTATACAATAAACCCCACACTTCCATAAAGTTATAAAATACATTTACATCATTATTGCTATGTTATATTTTCATGTCTTAGGTAAAATAGGACATGATATTGTGTGTAAGCTGTTTTTTCTCCAAATATTCTCTCTGCTCTCTGAAACATGAATCAAGGTTTAATCACACATTTATTGATCAGTCAGATCCACTATTGATGCTTTCTAAACACATCTGTGCTTCTACATTTAGTATAGACTCTTGTTATTATGGGATTCTTAGACCGGGTCAAAATTGACCCAGAACAGTATGTAAGGGTTAAAACTTTAATTTAATTCAAATTAAATTTTATTAATTTCTTCAATTTGTATTTTCCACATTATACTCATTTATATATATACTGACTCATTTAATGATCTACTTTATAATATCCATATATTAATGTACATTTGGAGTTTACACTGTATTAACTATATTGAACTTTTCTTTCAGCCTTTTTCTTTTCATTTTTCACAAAACTCCTGCCATCACTTCTGCATGTACCAACATAGTGCAGCACTGTGAATGCCTTTGAGGAGCATCTGTCCTAAAGTGTGCACTGTTATCCCCATCTGTATGATTCATTAGGTTGAGACTACAAAGACATACAAAACACATTCAGTTGGAGAGAGATCATAAAGGCAGTGTGATTCAGCCACAAGGAGGCTATGAAGACTGCCTGGCCAAAGGATGATGACAACTTTAAAGTCTTAAAGCAACTATGCAACCAGACATTTGGTAGTTTGCCAGATTGGTAACTACAGCAGCTACTGTAGACTTGAATAGAATATGGAGATTTTCTTGTGGGCATCTTTAGTTCAACCTGCTGTCCTGAATCCACCTTCATATGGACAGTGAGTCTTTAGCAGCTCCAGATGTACTGTTGAGCTGATGCTGACCTCTCTGTGTAACAGGGGAACAAGAGAATTCCTCTAATGTGATCACTGAACCACCCACCACAACTTCACTCTGTGAACAAAGACAGAAAAACAGGTAGCAAATTACACAGTGGATTTCCATTTCGATTTCCATTTGCGCTGGTTTGGTGCCTCATTATAGAATGCAAAATGGGCTGCACCTTTTTTTTTTCTCCCCACAACTGGTAGTCCCACTGAGGGCTTAGAGCCGCTTTTGGAGATTTAGGGGGCTTACTTTGAAATCTTGAGTCGTTAATGCAAATCCCAGACCATTTGTTTAGTCTCACGTTACTTCTGTCTATGATTTGATCTCTGATTCCTGAAGGTTAAACTGGAAATGTCTCTTTTTTTTCAAATCCTTATATGTATACATTTGGACTATGATTGGATTATTATCACTGATCTGCATGTGGTGAGAAATGCCACTGCAGCCACTCCAACGCCAACGCAGGTTCACTGCTTTTCAAGCTGTATTTGCACTATTCAGAGCAACCAGGTGATTCCAGCATTACATCTCACAGTTCACCCTTTTTTAGATTGTTGTATTAACTACATGGGTCCATAGAGAGAGCCAGACTTGGTCCTACTTCTGGCTACATTTTGTTGATGTCCCCCTTTTGTAGCAAGGACTTTCTCCTTAAAATTAACTAATGATTACCACGCTGCCAAAACTTTGTGCACTATTTCTAGTGTTTCTTGTCTCCTTTAAGTTGCTTCTTTTTGGATTTGTGCTCTTCAGGAATAAACATGAGGATGAAGAAGCGGATGATGAATCAAATATTTCACAATCATTCACAGTAACTGGATTATCCATAGGTTCTTCCTGCAGTTTGACTAAAAAATAACACTTACAACTGTTATCCTTTTTTTATTTCAAATAGTAAAGTCCTAAAATCAAATTTCATAGTAGAGCTGCGTGAAAGTGCATTGATTCATTCAGCCACTCCTTGCCCCGCTCTCTCTCTATCACAAAAACATATTGAACCCAAACCTTATCTGTCACAGCTGGACTGGCCGTCAGGATCAACATGAGAAATCCCACCAGCAAATATCTATCAGTGTGATATCAGGCTGCATTGGGCCCCAACATAATTTTCCTCATGGACTAACATTGCAAAAGAGACATCTGTAAACATTTTTCTGAGCAACTCAAACACTGGGAAATGACTCAATTTACTGTCAGAATTCAGTCCGATCACACTTCAGAAGAGCTACAAGATTAGATTGTTTTATTGTCTTTCAAGTTAGCTGGAGGGCTAAACTGGAAAAAGCCGGCTCGGCCAGCTGAAGTCATTAGTGCGCTACTCTATGGGCCCAATGAAGTGGAAGCTATTCAGAAGAAGGAAAAACTTTTTCGGCTTCATGAGCCACTGAGCAGCTTTCATAGGAAAGGGGCCCCACCTCCCACACTGTATCCAGTTCTCTTTATACATCCATTGCTTTTATTGCATGTTTCTATATGATTGTCTGTGGTTGGATCTTTTTTTCTTTTCAATGCACTGGTGCCAAATTTTGGATCATTCTTTTTTTTGTGTTTTCTTTGCATATTATACATCAACAAGAAAGAAGTAGCTTCATATCATATCTGATAGGAGGAGACACACAATATGAAGTAAACTCTTTTTAAGGGATGAAGTTTTTTTCTCATTAGCACAGTATATCTGTATAATCTTGTTTTGAATTTTAGTACATTTTAGTACAGAGGAGGCAGGGAGACAAATAAAGATAAAGAATGATAAGGACATTATTTAATATACTGTTCATTACAGGATGTATAGACAATGAGTTTATCATTTTTAAGTTTTTATAGCAGACTACATCCATTTTCATCAGTCAATCAGAGTCAGCTTCACTCCAATTCTGCTTGTTACTACAAGCACCTTCATTTTATTAACACTCATTCATTCATTTCACTGTGTAGGCCTACACATTAACTGATTATGGTAATGTATGGTTTCTCTGGATTCTGCTGCACAGTCTCTCAATGTCTAGATGATCTACTGTGAGTTATTGTGTGTAGAAACTGATTATATCAGGATTGAGATGTATCACCTCATTTTCAAGGGAAGTAAATGCTCCTAAAACAAATGGAAAACAGAACAATACAAGAAACAATGATACATGACAAAACAGACAAACTCCCAAACATAACACAGCAATGGCATTACCGGCATGACAATCTGTTTTAAGATGAGAAAACAAAACATTTCAAATAAGCAAAATGATGACAGAGAACAGATATTTGCAGGTAATGTATTCCAACTGGGAGACGCCTGAAGCATGTTATAAAAAAAAAGATTAACATACCAAAAGTTATCATAAAGGTATGTCAGACAAGTTAGTTATTAATTATCAGCATCTACTCCTCTGTGAAAGAAGTTGTTGCATCGAGGGAAAATGAACAAAACACTAAACACACTGAAGTAGAGTCCGTGGTTTGTTCAGATGGATAAAGTTCATTTATAGGTGCTCTGCTGTGTTTTTGTATCAATAAAGATAACATTATTTTATAAACACATACTTTACACATTAAGTACACATATTACTACAGAGGTCTATCAGTGTGATATATATGATTCCTCCCTGACACAGGTTCTCACAGGCTCAGGCTGTGAGGTTGGTATTTAACTCTAACCCTAAATCAAGCACTTCAGCCCTTTTTCAAAACTTACTGCCCTAGATTGTCAGCAGGATTGTAATCACACAAAAAGCTTCATTGTATCAACTGGTCCTTCAAAGTGCTCTTGGAAACTAAGCCTGGGATATGGCTTGGGTTCATGAAATGTGAAAATGTAAACTTTGTCATAGAGCTAAACCATCACTGGAAAGGTCTCAGCCTGGAGAGTAACATATGTCAGTGTGAAGACTCTATATGGCTCCTGCTTTCAAATATTGACCTTTGAACCTTGAACTTGGTGCTTATTTAAAGCTTAAAGCAGGGTTATAAATTAGGGCTTTAAAACGATATTTCTACTTATATATGCAATATCTGGTAGTAATAATCACACTGTATCTAGATGATCTATGTTAGGAAAAAGTATAGTTGTTGCTTTATTTCTGCTATTTTCACTAATATCCTAGAAATGGCATTTTTGCAACGGAAGTTTTGGGTCCTAAAGTATAGGGTTGTAAAATAGGGTTATGAAATGATATTTCTACTGAATATATCAAATATCTGGTACAGCCGAACTAGTAAGTACTTTGAATCTAGATGATCTGTGTTAAGAAAAAGTACACTAATATCCTAGAAAGGATAGTGTTTGTAAGGCAGTAGTTTTGGGTTGTAAATTGGGGTTGTAAAATAGGGTTATGAAACTTTATTTCTACTGAATATATCAAATATATGGGACATCCAAACTAGTAATCACACTGTATCTAGATGATCTGTGTTAAGATAACGTAAAGATGTTGCTTTATTTCTGCTATCTTAGGTAGTATTGTAGAAATGGCATTTTAGGGACGGTAGTTATTCCCAGTTGTGAAGTTGTGTTGTAAATTAGGGTCATAAAATGATATATTTGTTGAATATATCAAATATATATACATTAATAATTGCACTGCATCTAGATTATCTGTGTTAAGAAAAATCAAATATGTTGCTTCATTCAAGATATTATAGCCAAAAGAGTCCTTAGCAACCACCATAGCAACGTACTGAGACGTGAAAAATTAAGTAAATCAGAATATGAACTGTTTCGTGACTATCTCACCACCTGCTGTGAAGCTGGGTTGGTCTATACTTTGAGATTAAGATTAAAGAACTGTGAGACTTGGTTGCGCAGGCGCACTGGTCCCTCGTGTTGCTGCATGTATTAAATTCGTATGATATCATACGAAAACTAGTGCACAACTTTTCGTATGATATCTGGCGAATGGAGGATGAGAATACGTTGGTTTAGAATGTGGATGAAAATCCTTGTACAGTAAAGCTGACATTAAAGGACCAGTATGGCGCTCTACTGGCTTAAATTGGCTAACTCTCTGAAAAGCCTCTGAAACCATTCTCAGGCCATCACAGGACAGCTGAAAACTGCACACATTTCATTTGTCTTTACATGATAAAAAATATTTCATCAGCTATCTTCACTCGACTCGTTGACATGGTTTATTCATGCATGTTTTAAGAAGACAAAGCAAGTTTTTTTGTCTTTTTTTTTTTTTTTTCAACAGTGGTGTAAAAGAGCCAGAGGGTAAAGCTTAATTAAGGCCACAGAACAAAGAAGGAAAAGAAAGTCAGAGAGAAGCAGGATGCAAATAGAAAGGTAGAGAGTAGAGTAGAGCTGGGGAACGAGTGCAGAACAGATCAGGGAACCCCAACAGTGAATAAGCGCCTATCTCTTTGATTTCTGCCCTCCTTTTCTTTCCCAATAATGAGCACTTTTAATGGTTTCTCAGAATGTCAACTCCCAGTTTGCAACCAGCGGAGCCGGGCTGTGTGTGGGTGGCAGACACTGGAGGGAGAGAGGGAGGCAGAAAGGCTGGGAAGGAGAGGAGCACAGGGAGAGAAAAAGCAGAGGAGGAGAGGAGTCTATGCACCGGGCCGCCGCAGTTTTCTAATGGAAGTAATTATGTTTAATGCAGCTTTGCGCAAACTAATCATCTTTAGCCAAGCTGAGCCAACAGGGTCAAAGGCAAGCACAGGTGTATGTGTGTGGTGTTCTCCTCTGTGTATTTCAAAGCATTGCTGTGTATGTGTGTGTGTGTGTGTGTGCAACTTTCAGGTGCCTTTAAGACCCTTAAAACCGGGTTTTAAATATGTCTCTATAACAGCTCAGTCATTATTTATTAAGCAAATTTAGTTTAAAAAATGCTTTGTTCATGTAAAGGCCCATCACTAATAATAAAAAGTTGAAAATCGGTTTCCAGGGCTTTTAACTTTTATACGTACGAATGTCTGCATACAGAGTTATGGACTAAAGACCTGATCACAGTAGACAGTGCCACAGCTGAATCCATCTGGAATTCTTTATGAAATATATGCTTCTGGAAGCTCAGTGACATGCTCGCAGGGCTAGTTGGTGAATTACTGTAGCTGGTGAGCATAATTCACCAAATAGCCCAGTTGTACTGTATGAATAGTATTTGTAACCTTGATTTGAAAAGGTTTTTGGAAGGCACCAATAGCAGCGTCCAGGCCAATTAATTAACCCCTTTTACTTTTTGTAATGTGTGAAAAAAAAAACAGCAATTGGAACTTGGCTAAGAAACAGCCTGGCTTACTCTCTTATCAACGCTGTATTCTATTTTCTGCACTCAATCGCCTTCTCTTTACTATTCTCTCAGCCAGCATGTCCATGTGAGCCCCACATGGGTACTGAGTGGGCATGGGCTTGAACTGGGCACATTTTGTAGGCCCCACATGGTTTCAGTAACATGGGCCCACATGTGAAGCCCACATGGGCTGACTGTATGAGCCCCATAAGGGATGTAAGTGGGCTAAGTGGGCATGGGCATAAACAGGGCAAATTGTATGGGCCCCATATTGAATTATTCAGAAAATGGGCACTACGTGTGAAGCCCATGTGGGCTGGCTAAATGGGCCCCATTTAAGGTCCATTCTGATCCCACTTCGACCCCATATGGGCAGACATATAGGGCCTACATGGGTCTCGTGTAATTCACCCAGTTGGGCCCCACGTGACATCCAGTCAGAACCCACTTGAAGCCCATATGGACAAACACAGGTGGGGCCACCAGGGAAACTGTGGACAAACCCACTTGGACATTGGTTATTTCATGCTCTAATTTGCTGCACACGTCTTGCCAGCTGCCGTATTTCTCCGGACTTCTTCTATGACTCTTCTTTTTGCTTTCAATCTCTTGCATTCAGCAGTGCATTTCTCAAGAGGATGCCATCTTAATTTTCTGTAGGCTTTATTCCAAGCATGAGCCACTGAAGTTCATTCATCCACTGAACTATTGGACTGCCTTGAAGGACTTTTTTCTACTGCTGTTAAACGTATTACTTCACATAGTGAGTCTTCATGTACCTCCTTCTAATACAACTGTTACACTTTCCTCCACGTCCACCTTTTGTCAGACTCTTCACGTCTACCTTTTTAATACCTAATTAGTTCCAATTTTGATCAGATTTGGAATGATTACACAATCAATGCAATAGAAGAATGAGTCACTCCACCTCTCATCGGTCCATCCATTGTGTGCCACTCATCCACCTATTGAAGCAAATGTAAAGTCAGTGCAGGACTAAACAGTACAGGCCTTCATCATTTTCATCACCAGCTCATACTGATGTGAAAACTTGAAGCACCTCCCCATTTAAGTCTCTTATTCTACCTGCTCACAGTACATTATGTGCATTGACATCACTCGCCCAGTGCATTATGATGTCATTTTCCCCTCACTTTCACAAGTTCAGAAGTTCACAACTTATATTTCCATACCTCCATTTACCATCTGCCTATAGCACAATTATTACACACTCTTCTCTTCTTGTCCCAGGAAGTATTCCACATCCACCTCCAGTTCCCCTCCACAATATCTCTTTTTTCACTTTGAGACTGTAGTTTCACAAGTTCACACACACAACAAAAACAAGAACAAAAAACATGTTATCTGTATATATAAATGTAACATTTAGTAAAAAATAAATAAAAATGACTCTAATTAGAAGCCAGATTAAATTAATATGTTTTCAGCTGTTGTTTAAACATGTTCACAGAGCTCACATCTCTTATAGCTTTAGGTAGACTATATAGATGCAATAGATGAACTGAGAGCTTGAGTAGGATTGTAGAACAACAGAGAGTCTGTGATGTAGGCCATTCCCCAAAAAACATTTAGAGCTTAAAAAACAAGTAAAAGAAGTAAAAAGAAAATTCTGGGAGCCAATGAAGTGCAGCTAAAACTGGAGTAATATGCTCACTCGTCAAAGTCTAGCAGCACAATCATATGCCTTGTGTCAAACTGAGGCAAAGATGCATCCACATGAGGTTAACTTAAAATGTTGTGCTTATTAAAAAGCTGTATGACCCTACTTTAATTAACACATATAGAAAATTAGAGAAGTGTAATAGTATCATTGAAAGTAATGATATCAGATCATAGTGGATGATTATCTACAATGACAACATTTTTCTTTTCTTTAAGATTTATTTTTGTGTATAACAGTATTTACTGAGATTACACACAGAGAACACATTTCGTTGTATTTTATACAATGACAATAAAGAAATCTATCTATTTGAAGATTTGATGAAAATGATCAAAAGGATTAATGTGAAACATCTTCATGAAGCTTTGGACCATATGAAGATAGAACAAGATACCTCCAGAGTCTTGATGCTGCTGGTGGAATAAAGCCATCAGGTGGTTGATTGAAACTCAGTTGAGTCCAGGCCAAATAATTAACCCCTTTTACTTTTTGTAATGTGTGAAAAAAAAAAAAAAAACAGCAATTGGAACTTGGCTAAGAAACAGCCTGGCTTACTCTCTTATCAATGCTGTATTCTATTTTCTGCGCTCACTCGCCTTCTCTTTGTATGATGACAGGGATTTTGACAGCATCGGAAAAAGTATGTGACAGTGCTACTTGTTGGACACACACTAAGATGTCTTGCAAGAAAGTCCATTCACCAGTAGGGCTGGGTATCAGTACTCAATACCTTTAAGGTTTCGACTGAAATAAACCGATACCAAGTAGTATCGAAACATCTCCTGTCAAACGATACCTGCAATCGATCATTTTGCACTAAAAGCTAGAAAATAGGACTATTTGTATGGACTTTTTAATGTTATTGGCCCACTGCCACAGCAGCTACAACCTGTCTGTGGTTGTGAATTTGCTTAGCAGTTCAGCAGCCAAGATGCCACCTAAACGCTCTAAAGTGTGGCTACACTTAACGCCTGTTACACTGGATAAAAGCAAGTGTACTAAATGTAGAATGGGTATTGAATGAAGTACTCAATTGGCATCGGTATCACTTTAAGGGTTCTTGAATTGGTACTGGTATTGTACTTTTAAAAAAAAATACCCAGCCCTAGTCACCACTCGTACATACAAACTTGTCCAACTTGCTGTAAAGAAGACACAACTTTCTGCACTCTGAACTTATGCGGATGTAAATTGTGAGGTGCTGAATCATGCAATATAAATGTTCTTCAAAAATGTATGTGATCTTACACTAAACTACACTTCATTTTTTGTATCTGTAATCTTGGAGGGATGGGACATAAAGATTAAAGAAGGATCCCGGAAACTAAAATAATAATACGACTAAACTTCCTGACCCAAGTTACTCTGAGTAAGTTACTATAGATGGACTGATATGGGTGAGTAATATGGGTTGCTAGTTTCGTACTGCCTGCTTTCCCACAATGCATTTAGGATTGATTCTCTTGCATGCCAAAGGAAATACATTGGGCAAACCTTGCTTCTCATAGCAGGGCCTTCAATATTCAATTGAAAGACTTCAAAGATTATCAGCAGCATAATAATAGACTTGGTTTTCTTCTTCACGTATCACGACTACATACACATGCTCCAATGATAGTGCTTAAAACTTCCTTTTGCTTTGATCATGCCTCAGTGCATAGGAACACCCATAATCGTGGGTTTCCCAAAAGTCTCACAGCTGCCAAAAACAATTTCACATGCATCATCTGACTCTCTCTTTGCACTACTTTGGTTTTCCACATAGCCTCTGCCATTAAGTCCAGAGAGGACTTATTGCTAATCAATACTGAGCCATCAGGAGTTACAGAGTCAGTAGCAACCATCTCTTGCTACTTACTACTGCCAAGTGTCTAAGACTTCTGCATAGTAGATCATTCTTTCCAGTCTGACTTCATGTACTTGTTCTGCTTTTGTATTATCTGAGCATCCATGAATTAATGCACTGACTCATGAAGCCACCATATTACATTATTTCCCTTCATGGTCACTACTGCAATGCTTACAAGATGCTACTTTCTACACATTATGGTCATATTATAGTGTCACATGTAAATGTTGCCCCCTTTTAACTTATTTAGATATTCTATATGACTCACTTAACTTTGCCCTTGGTGTGAATCTTTCTGCCCTTTCCTCAAGAAAAGTCTAAAGCTTTAGGGCTTTAGCTCACTAATCAGATGGTTTACAGAATATCATGAGAATTCCATTTGTAAGCAGTCTTGCATGCAGCACATCTCATCTGTTTCTTTTCTAAGATCCTTTGACATTTTCAGGGGGCTGACTGTGCTTCCTCCTCTCATTTTAATGAGAACCTTGAACTGTCGTTCTGTCTCATCTGTCTTCATCTTTACTTGTTGGTTTTTAGTGTCTATCTCTTGTGAATTATATGTTCTCCTGTCTCCTTTCTTTCTTTCTTTCTTCTTTGTTCTTATTGTTGCTACAAATATTATGCCATTCTTCTCCAACCCCCCCCCCACCTGTGGGCATGGGATGGTTCTTCAATTTAATCATTCTCCAATTCCACCATCTAAACTCAACTCCAAGATCAAGTGTTTAGTTTGTAGGCTAAAAATAGTGTATATATTGTTATATATTACTTTTTAATCAAAAATATTTAACCCAACTGCTCAATGGAAATAAAACAGATTCATGTGCTCATATTGTGTTCAGTAGGCTTCAAATAAACTATTCAATATAACATATCAACGCATCTTAAGGCCAAAGTGTTTACACCGATTCTGAATCGACACACTCACTGGCAGGGAAAAAAGCCTCTCCAAGAATTCTGTGTATTTTGGTTATTCTGTAGTGTGGACATGATTATTCATACAAATGGAAGAAGGATGCACATGTTCAGATAGTCTTGCCTCAAAACATTCATGGTGTTGCATTTGAAAGAAAAACAGATCTTGAGAGAAAGTTCAAAACCTGGTGTTGGTTGAGAGACTTTAAGAGCATGTTCAATGACTCAATTCATTTGGAGCATATTGACCACTCAATTCTATTCTCGTTGCCCTCAAGATGGCCTCCTGTGAGATTCAGAACTTTTTCTCTCTAACTGTCCAACCACCATAGTCCAAATAAGAGAAGAGTTGTCAATGTTAAAGACTGAGTTGCCTTCAGTTATTACCATGCACTCACAGCAATAAGCTGAACAAGCAGCACCAAGCTCATTGACATTTTGTTGCCCTGGATTCACCTCAGAGATTACATACAGGTCTAACATATTGCTAAATCTTGTGTTGACTGTGACTGTAGACATATTCATTGCAAAATAACATCAAATAACAGTACATCAACTTCCTTTAATTTCATTCATTTTATCAGGAAAGAAGTCAAGCAATGTAAAACATTACCAGCTGTGAGGCTGACTCAGTTCAGAAAGTGCTTTTTTTTTCATAATGAGGAAAAAGCTAAATAATGAACATAAAAAGACAGGGGTTCTGTTCATTTGTAAGAGCTTGTATATTCAGATTTTTATTTTATTTGAAATTTGAAATCAAATATTGTTCATGAAGTAATATAAGGGATTGAATTCAGTAGAGAGTTTCATAATCATATCAGTCCATGAGTTAGAGAAGAAAATTACAGTATCGTCCACATATGCAAAACAAGTGGAATGTTCACAGGAACTAGGTAAGTCATTCGTGTACAGTAGAAAAACTAAAAGGGCCAAGAATGTTACCCCAAGGTAAGGTACAGTTGAACTACATCTACTGCCATCAATCTTTCAGTAAAGGAGTTGAACTAAATCGATGACTCTGTGCTCTCTGACTGCAGCCCTGTAGTGGTCAATCATCACTCAAACCAGCATCAGTGGGTTTAACTCCCCAACAAAAACTGAAACTAGTTATATGTATGTGTGTTACAGAGTTCTTTTGGCAACCAGGAATTTTTATAATAAGTCTTTTATCCCAAGTGCAATTCATATTTTAAACACTTCCAAATGATCAGTACAAAATACACACACAGGAACTGATATGCACTTATATTTTTATACCTTACACATTTTATGGAGTGTATGGATTCAATGGAGCTTATGTAACTTTTGTCTATTGTATGTCTGTTATTGTTGAGTCAATTTCCACCATAGTTGACAATACATTTTGATTCTATTTTATATGTATTTATACTACCATTATTATGGAAAGCACAATAACAGTTAAACAGTTTACTGTAGTATATAAATCATAACATGCTGAAATATGACACTACAGTTCACATTGTAGATAATGGATTATTACAACCTAGATTCTCTAGTGGAGGGACTATTTCTCCACACTACATATTCCATATGTATGGGGACTGACTCCCAAAGAGGCAGCTGATGTGGTTTACTCTTTAAGACACATCACCTGTGGTAGCCGTGCACTGATTAACAAACTGTTGTTATATAAGCACCATGCATGCATGACCTTTCTGGTTAACCTTGATTGTAATAGGTTTTGGAGAGTCTTTCCACTCAGAGAATGTTACAATGTGTTGTAGAAAAAAATCAGATTTTCTATATGTCAAAGAAGATGCTTAAAAACAAAGAAACATGTTTATTTATTCACATTTAAAGCATTCACGTGTGAGCAGTTAATATTATGAGCTCAACTTAATTTCTCCCTGTAGATTATTGTTTTACAGCAGACACAGCTTTAATTACCACTTCACAAACTGACACTCTGATGATAGAGAAACACATTTAAGCTCGTCTGTCAAATATGCAAAGTGTAACAGAAAGGTAGCCCATTACCAAACAAGAAAAAAAGAGTCCGAATGATCTTCTGGGGACATTTAGAGATTAGTTTTCAGTAACTATCAGGGTGATTTTAATATGTTCCATTTAGCTTCATAATTACATAAATTATCACTTTGTGTCCATCACTGAACACAAATGTATTTGGTGTAGAGTTACTGAGAGTTAATGAGTTTGATTGTGTCCTTTGTGCAAACTCATGAAGAGCATGATGAAAAGGACTGAACCCTCCCCGAGGGAAGCTGAGGAAAAAAATATCCCTGACTGAGTTTCTTTTCTCCTCTTTTTCTCAGTGCACGGTTTGTTTGCAAAGTGAATGAACATCAACCTTGGGGGAGGGTACAACCAAGAAGTGTGTATCCTTAATTTGCAATTTGAATGAAACAAAGTGAAGACAGTTACTTGTTGTCTTCTTTTAGACTAACTTTAAAACTGTTTGCCAATGCTAAAAGTACCGACCACATTTGCCTGAAGAATTATTCTTAATTTTTCAGTTTTCATGTTCTTCATAGAGTCATTTCCATTAGAAAGAGGTCATTAATAAATCTCTGGTAATTTCTACTTTTAGCCAAACTTGGTTTGGATCAAGTTTAAACCCACACTGGCCTGATCCACTCTGAAGATTATGGATATATCCTAAATATTTTAAAGATTCCCTCCATACATATTTTAAGAAATATAAAATATCTTGCTTTGAGTAATATCTTGCATTTAATATGTTTTTTATGTTTTAAAAAAGGAATCAATTACTTCATTAAAATCCCTGAAATGACATTTACTCCCTCATTGAAAATTCTAGAATCTATGAATATGTAAATATTTTTCAAAGTTTAACTGCTAGACACAAGTCCATGCTCAGTGTATGTGCACTGGAGGCTAATGCAAGGTGCATATTGAAACACAAAAGGCTCCAAACTGATAAATTTGGACGTATTAGCCTTATCACCCCCATTTACCAAATAGTGAAATCCAGTTAGCATCCACCATTTTATTTGAAAGAATTCAGAATGTACTTTATGCCTTCAAAATTTCCAAAATGGAACAAAACTTCTTTCTACTGTCAATCAACAAATGTGTCACATTCTATTAATGTGAAAATTACAGTTCACCTCTCTGTGATGAAACAAAATCATGGTAATGATTCATATCTTTCTGAAATATCAGTGTGCTGCTCACTATAAACTAAATAAAGTTATGTAAATGTGTGCTGCATTAATCTGCGGCTGTAATCTGTGTGTATTCAGAGTGAAGCAGGTGGTGGTGTAGATGATGTAGATATGATGTTAATACTCAGTTAATATTATACAGATGCAACTTTTAGAGATTTCACAGTTGACTGTCAAGTTCAAATTCAAGTTGAATGACAATCAACTACAAGACCTTCCTGTTGGTTTGCTCTTACAATAATCTGATGCTGTGTTAATATATAATTATTGTTCCATTTCTCTTAAGAATTGCTTTAGTTATACAGTATATAGGTCAATAACCTTTATTAAATCCCATCTGTGCTATGTTTACGCCTGCTCTTCAGAGGTGGGAAGTTTTCCTCACAGAACTGACAGTCAGAAATGGCTTGATGTTTGTAAATCCATTGGAGTAGGCTACATTATCATCCTTAGCATGTCTCCTCTTATTGTTTGAGTAATATTCTTTTAACACACAACATTCTCCGTCATGTTGGAACTACACTGACACCGAACAGTAACATCAGATTCAAATTCAGCTCAGGCGACAATGATTAGATGATAATGACACTGTACAATTCAGTATTCATCACATCATTTTAAAGCGTTACATGCAAAATGCCTTTGTGGAGAACATTTCCCCTGCTGTCACAAATTCCCCCACAAAGTGTATTCTGGGGTGTCCTGGTACCTCTGTGAGGCTACGAGTGAAAGCTCATGAGCAATAATTTACAAATTAATCACTGGGGTTGGGCACAAAGCTGTCCTGATTGGGCCGTCTTTTTGCGCTCGCAAGATCAGGTAAACCAGTCCAATCCATCTGATACGGCACGGCACATGGGCTTTGAGCATTGGCATAACCAGGGACTTATGGAGCCGAATTTTCAAATTTCAAACATTTCAAACATTTAAATGTTGAATCTGCTGATGCCTGACTATCATGCTGGAGACTGGGTTTTGTTTCTCACTTGGGCCGAAAAGATTGACGTGTGACACTGGGTGCCGTAGACCCGGACGAGTGTGGGGAAAATTTTGGGGGGTGAATGTAATGGATGCAGTTGTAAAATATAACCCTACCCCCAATCCTGTGGGAACATATGACCTAATTTTGAAAAAAAAAAGTTAGAAATGTGGGAACATTGGGCGGTGGGAACATAGGGCCTAATTTTGAAAAGAAACTTAGAAAGTTCCTACAGTCCTATGTTCCCACAGCTCTATGTTCCCACAGCCCTATGTTCCCACAGCTCTATGTTCCCACAGCCCTATGTTCCCACAGTCCTATGTTCCCAGAGCTCTATGTTCCCACAGCCCTATGTTCCCACAGCCCTATGTTCCCACAGCTCTATGTTCCCACAGCCCTATGTTCCCACAGTCCTATGTTCCCAGAGCTCTATGTTCCCACAGCTCTATGTTCCCACAGCCCTATGTTCCTACAGCTCCATGTTCCCACAGCTCTATGTTCCCACAGTTCTATGTTCCTACAGCTCTATGGTCCCACAGCCCAATGTTCCCACAGACCTATGTTCCCAATGCTCTATGTTCCCACAGCCCTATGTTTCCACTGTTCTATGTTCCCACAGCTCTATGTTCCCACAGTCCTATCTTCCCACAGCTCTATGTTCCCACAACTCTATGTTCCCACAGCTCCATGTTCCCACAGCCCTATCGCCCCACAGCTCTATGTTCCCACAACTCTATGTTCCCACAGCCCTATCGCCCCACAGCTCTATGTTCCCACAGCTCGA
Source organism: Scomber scombrus (assembly GCF_963691925.1). Lineage (NCBI taxonomy): Eukaryota > Metazoa > Chordata > Actinopteri > Scombriformes > Scombridae > Scomber > Scomber scombrus. Next base: position 31,633,124 of record NC_084978.1, read on the forward strand.
TGTCCCCACAGCCCTATGTTCCCACAGCTCTATGTTCCCACTGCTCTATGTTCCCACTGCTCTATGTTCCCATAGCCCTATGTTCCCACAGCCCTATGTTTCCAATGCTCTATGTTCCCACAGCTCTATGTTCCGACAGCCCTATGTTCCCACGGCTCTATGTTCCCACAGTCCTTTGTTCCCACAGCTCTATGTTCACACGGCTTTATATTCCCACAGCTATATGTTCCCACAGTCCTATGTACCCACGGCTCTATGTTCCCACAGCTCTTTGTTCCCACAGTCCTATGTTCCCTCAGCCCTTTGCTCACACAGCTCTATGTTCCCACAGCTCTATGTGCCCACAGCTCTATGTTCCTACAGCCTTATGTTCACACAGCCCTATGTTCCCTTGTTTCTACGAAATTGTTCTCCCATTAAAATTAGGCCCTATGTTCCCTCCGGCCTAGATTCCCACAGCACAGGTATAGCCATTCCCTAATTGCCCCCCCAAACCATCTTTTCTATGCTATTTTATCTATAAAAATGCTTGAAAGGTAATATTCTTTATTTTATTATTAAACTGAGGGAACATAGGGCTGTGGGAACATAGATATGCTCCCATTTGTATTAGAAGCCCGCCTCCAAAAAAGAAGGATGGAATAAGTGTCTAAAACAGTTGTTTTACTTAAAAACATGACCCACTTACTTGCTTTTTTCCCCACAGCTTTCTATAAAACTATTTCTTCTTCAGTATTGTCCTGAGTGGTCATCACACCTGATTATGGAACTTGTGTTACATGTGTGACAGTATGTGAGTTTATGACTTTTGAAACAGCACAGAATTAATTATGAGAAGGCACGATCAGAAGTTGTAAAGAGCACATATTGTCTAGATATTCTGGATGCTGTGTGAGTAGAGGAGAACACTGGAAAGACTGAGTAATTTTGATTTCATCAGGTTATGAATGAATGACTCTGTTATGACTGAGGAGATATGGAGCCATGTTTGTCTTTGTCTGTGTTAATCTTGTGACAGGTCAACAAAAAATTACCATAAATTTGGATTTTATTCACATTGGTTCACTACCTGTCTGAATAATATATTTGTATTGGGTTAGATCCCTGGTATCTATGCACAGTGCATATCTGCAGCAGAGCTGTATAAATGGCATCTAAACAGGATCTTGATCGCACAGCTTTTTCTTTTTGTTTGCCGGGAAATCGACTGTTGGAGGATGAGATTTGATTGCCGCCCAGACGAGGGAACCTTTAGGAAGAAGAGACAAAAAAATAAATGAAGTGGTGCCAAGTGCAGCGGGTTTGGCTTTTGTTCACTCTGACTGGTTGGTGAGATGCATCAGTGCTTGGTGAGAGCCATTTATGGGACTGTTAACTTTGTCAGCCAAACAATGAATCCTCCTTAATTGACAGAATCCATTGTGGTTACATCTCTCTCTCTCTCTCTCTCTCTCTCTCTCTCTCTCTCTCTCTCTCTCTCTCTCTCTCTCTCTCTCTCTCTCTCTCTCTCTCTCTCTCTCTCTCTCTCTCACTATCAGTCTGTCTTTTTTTATGTCTCCCTATCTGTAACACCCGCCACACACCTTTCTGCAGGGTGCCATGTTCCCAACTGTGTGCGGAAGCTGCCATCATACTCTGTCATGGTTGTGTGTGTGTGTGTGTGTGTGTGTGTGTGTGTGTGTGTGTGTGTGTGTGTGTGTGTGTGTGTGTGTGTGTGTGTGTGTGTGTGTGTGTGGAGGTATAAATAGATCCCCTTACCAAGCTGAATTGATTAATTGCATGTTGAGGCCCAAAGAGTGGCGTTTTGAGAGGCCACTGCTGGAAGAGAAAAGGGCCATTAGGATTTCACTTTCATGTTCATCGACTTACTAACACACACACACACACACACACACACACACACACGCACGCACGCACTCACACACACACACGTACATAACTTGCATGAAGATTTCTTCCACAGCAGCAGACTTAGATTCAATACAAAAGAAAAATCACACACAGATAAACACACACACAGACATACACACACACACACACACACACACACACACACACACACACACACACACACACACACACACACACACACACACACACACAATGTAATCGAGATGCCTGGCAACTGCAGCGCTGAGAGGTTTGGAGAGAGGGAATAAAAGAAGCCACCTGCCTCAATTAGTTTGAGGACGGAGGGGTAGATGGAGGGAGGCGATGAGTGTGTGAGGGAGAGATGAAAAGAGAGAGAGACAGAGTGGGAGGAGAGAGGCTGGAGGGAGACAGAGACTGAGTGAGAGAGCTCCAGCGGAACATGGAGAGAGAGGAAAGTGTGGGGGTAAAGAGAGATGTTTGTGGGTGGGAGAGAGCGCACAGGGAGCCTCTGATTGGGGCTTTTGAAGGCCGATACTCATGCCTCCAGTTTTGGAGCGAAGCTGCGGATTTCCAGCCGGAGAGGCCATTTTGTTACCTTTCTATTATTCAGTGATAGAGAAAGTGGAAATCTGGGGGTTCTGTTCTAGGAGGTAGAGAAACTCATTCCAAATCTCATGGACATTTTTAATAATAAATGTGTAACTTGTGATTAACCCTGTAAGAGCCCATAAGCAAAACAGACTCCCCATTTCTGCTTTTTGCTGGCATTAACAAGCACTCACAAGCCCAAAACCACCACAGGTTAAATGTCCATGATCTGCAACTGGATATATTATCTGTATAATAATGACATATGATTGAGGGCATTTGCTTGTACAACTGCTATTAATAAATGTTCTTATTATGCTGATTGCACCTGCATTGAGACTAGATCTCAGTATGCAGATTAGACAGGCAGAGCTGGTGGACTTGTCAATAAGCATTGTGCATCACAGGTCAAATGATGCAGGATGTTCCATAGTAGCTTCTCTAATGAGACTAACAATACTGTAAGAAGGTAATCAGAACCACTGGAATCGCTTGCTAGCAACGATGCTAGCTCATCAGGTGACACATCATGACTAATGCAGTAGACTCGAGAGTCAGAGTGTGCTTCTTTTACCGATATATGTATCGATACCTTTTACATTTCTTATCCAAACAACATCAAAGTTGTGGCACTGCACTTACTCGACCCCGTAGCAAGACACCTGTCACGTTTGAAATCAATCGGATGAACGGTTCGAGAGATATACGAATAACAGACAAACATACAACAGGACAAACAGACAGACAGACGTTCCTGTCATTTATAGATAGATAATAAAAACAAATTATAACAAAACACCTATTTACACTTTATTTCAAATACAAATACAAATACTGGGCTCTCCTCATATCTTTACAATGAACTGAACAAAGTGATTTGTGATTTCCACCTCCACCCTTAGAAACCATCAATAGAACAGAATGAATGACTCAAAATTATTCATATTTATTCCTCTGTGTCTGCTGGATGTGTATGTAGGTAACTGTTATCTAAAGTGTAAGCTAGCATCTTAGAAATTGATGATGCATCAGAGGGGAGTTTTATTGGTTAACCTGCTTCCAAACATCCAAAGATATGATGCAGCTTTAAACTGCAATGTGCTAAATTTAGTTAGAATAGTTAGAAACATATATTTACTAGCTTTATCAAGATGAGACCATAAGATGCAGTAAAAAAGAAAAAAAAGAAATGTAATTTTCTTGTAACATATTTTTCAGTTGAGAACTAGAAAGATTAGCTTTCATTTGATGTAGTTTTGGTTTGGAGGGAATTAAACTGGAAAAGGACAACACTGTTTCTGACATTCGGTATGTAATAACAGCCTTATCTTTTCTCTACAATAAAGCAAACCAGGGATATTGGTCTTAACTTAGAATAGAAGGACTGTAGCGTAGGGCTACAAAGAGATGAGAGGATAAAAGAGAAAAGCTAAAACGTGGTCTTGTTTGCTCATGAAGCTACAGGTATTTTGGTTCTGCCTCCTTTAAATGGTTTGCTTTTTAATAACTGCTGCAGACGCTATATTCAAGATTATACACTACTCTCTTTCTCACGCATGCACACATGACACATGCAGGAACACACACACACACACACACACACACACACAGCGGTTAAGAAGCAGCACTGCATTACGCAAAGAGGCAGCGAGTCAAGGAAGAAGGATAAAGAGATGGAAGGTAGGATCATGTGTCGAGTGGGAGGGGAGGTTGCTTTTCTGTATGTGTGTGTGGTGTGTGTTCTTGTGCTTTCTATCCTTGTGAGAACCAGTTTGAGCTGCAGACTTTCACAATGAGGACATTTAGCTGGTTCTCATGTCTTCATGGGTCTGCTGTGGGATTAGGCCTGTAATTCTGTACGCAGATAAGAGGCCTTCTCTTCTTCCCTTCAGAAAAAGCCATTTCGCTGTTCTTCATTATTGTACAGCCAGAAACACACATTCCACAGAGACAGAATCCATCGCAATAAACAAGCAGACAGCGCTTTTTTTTTGTCAAAACTTTCAGTTTAATTCTCTCTTCATTGTTTCACAGTTGAATTTTCCATATCAGCGTAAACATTCAGTGACTCATCAGACAACAGAACTTTTCAGGCTCTTTGATGAGTGAAGCCAGAGGGAGTACAGTTTATTGTGTAACTGTTTAAAAATGTAACATGCTACAGGATGCTACTGGGACACGTAAACTAGACAGAGAGAGAATCTACCTCTTTTTAAACAAGAATGGCTGTATGTATCACCAGCTGACACCTTACAATACAACCAATAAATAATGCTTGGTGCCTTTAAGGTCTTTCTGGGAATTATTAGAAAATGATGTATTATACTCATTTTTAATATGAGCAGCAATAGCCTGTGTGACTGAGCTTAGCCCCCAGGAGCAGCACTGGGCTGTGAGCCACTTTCACTCCTGTGACTTGACACAAACTGGACCCCCCCCCCCCCCCCCCCCCCCCCCCCCCCCCCCCCCCCATACAAAAATCTCCAGGGAGGAATAGATGTAAAATGTCTGACATTTGATGTGATCATTGATCCATTTGGTCAAAAGCATTCGGTCTGGAAGAGCTGTATAATTCAATTATTCCATTCCAATCATGTGTGAAGAGAGCAAACAGGAAGTCCACTAGCTGCAGTAGACAGAATCATGCTCTTTGGGATTGAATACATGGAAGTGTGAGGAAGCCTGCAGAGACTGTTTTGATAATGACTTATCTGATCTCTGAAGAAAAGCATGTCAAACTGTCATAATTCGGAAAGTAAATGGATTTCAGAATTAACAACAACTCCTTTGAAACTCCTTTAAATATGTGATCAGGATTAAGCAATCAATCTTTTACAACATCTGGGGCCCCTTCAGGGGTTTTCTAGAAAATCAAGACATATCCCATATATGATTGATTGATTGATTGATTGATTGATTGATTGATTGAGATTTTTATTATGGTGTCATGCATATGAATATAACCAGCCCACAACAACACAAATTCATACATACCAGGGTTAAAGTACAGTGTATGCCTTTTCAAATAACAACGACAAAAGACCAACAAGATTAAATAATAAAATAAGGTAACAGAAGCTTCCTTCATAATCAGATCAACATTATCCAGCATAAATGATCAATAGACATACGAAAAGCAGATGATGGAAGCACCTGGGGACAATCTATAAGTAGCCCTCTGCAGTGCACCAGGACAACATGTATGTTATTTGGTGTAAATTCAACCTAATATTGTCCTCAACCAACGTATGTGAACTATATTCATGTGAGTTTGTGATATATAGTTATGTATATGTGTGTGTGTGTATAAATACACACACACATATACCTGCCCCCCGCGGCAGGTATGTTTTGCATGGTTGGGTGTGGGAATATTATGTTCTGGTGGTTATGTGTGTTAAACTGTTCCAAAATAAATAAAGATATTATTGGAAAAAAACTTGTCATCATTCGTCATCCAGATACTGTACCTCACAGTCTCAATTTTGTATTTGGCTAAAAAGAGTCCCATTAACTTCACTGTCATTTGAGATAAAAGGTTTGATAAGAGATTTTTTAGTGTCTGATTTAGTCAAACTGGTTATTTTTGCAGAAACACAAACAGGTGAACAGATCCAACTCTGGACAATGGTACATTTTTTATGCACTCATCAAAATGCATTTGTCTAGAAGAGGAAAGTAGTGTATACATTTGAAATATGGACCATTTAAAACGCCAAAGATATTGAGGACCATGCTTTGCTGAAGCAGAGGTTGATTAACATTGATATGTCTTACCAAGCAGAAGGCTGGTTTTCTAATTATCTATCAGGTGTGTGAAAGCTAATGGGCTCAGTTCAAATTGGCCTGCTTTTATTTTATCTTTATATAAATAATGTAGGTGTCACTGCACATGGAACTTATACTTAATGTTATGCAGATGACACTGTTTTATGTAGTACTGAAAAATTCAATGCTATTCTCTAATGCGAGGAGTAGCAGTCTCTCAACAGTCTCTCGTCATCTCTACAGTTTCATCAGTTTGGTTAAAGAATATTTTAGTCTATATTTGTAATAATGTTCCCTTCAATTACGTAAGTTTAGCATCAATTTTTTTTCTCTCAAGAAGGGACAATAATACAATTAGTTGTTTGACTTGATGATGTTAAATACATACAATAAAATAAGAGTGAAGTCAGGTATTATTTCACACACACATCCTGCTTTTCTCTTGAAGCTGGGAAAGGATGCTTGCTGTCATCTTCTTAACAGTTCTTTATTATAATGACTTATTCTAGAGGAATGCAGGAAGCCTTTATGTTTTCTGCTCCAAACATTTGGAATAGTCTGCAGAGGGAAATTAAACTGTGGAGTCTGATCCCTCTGGGTGAATTGAAGGTTATTGTAAATTCTGTGGCAAATGGTTCTTTTATTGAGTGTCTCTTTGATTGGAGTTTACTTTGTGTTATTTGTGTTTTAAGATTTTGTCTGGTCTGATTTTTTTTCTGCCTTGACCCAACTGATCAAGGCAGATGGTCGCCCACCTAGAGCCCAGTTCTGCTTGAGATTTCTTCTCATTAAAGGCCAGATGTTCCTCACCACTGTCGCCAAGTGCTGCTCATGGTAGAATGTTGTGTCTCTGCAAAATAATGACTATAGTCAAGACCTGCATGTGAAAAGTGCCAGAAATGAGATAACTTCTGTTGTAATCTGGTGCTTTTGATTGAATTGTATTGAACTTGCATGCAGCTGCCTAGCCTGACATGGTGAAAAAAGTAATGAAACAAGTAAAGTAACACTGCCTAATTTAGCCTAAAGCTCAGACGTTTGACCATACTTAGTGGCTGTGCTTCCTACAAACTTGCAGTCCACTTTTCTTTCCACACAGTTGCTTTTTTGGCATTTTGGATGCCTTGCTACTGGTTATTCTATCCCTCTGGTCTAGCCAAAGTTGATAATTCTGGCCCTTTGTTTTTGTTTCTATTTCCTCTCTTTCATTTTACCCACATTTTACACTTTCAAAAACTACAAGTTTATATTTGTGTTCAGCACATTGTGCATGATTTTTGGGTAGTTCATTAATATTTGCATTATTAGGGTAAGGTAAGGGTAAGGGTAAACTTTATTGATCCCCCTAGGGGGAAATTCAAATTTGACACAACAGTATTTCTTGTAATAAATGATAAAACAAATGTTATTAAATTAAATCAAATTTATAAAAACGATATACAATAAACAATCTCGAAAATAATCTGCAATGTTCTTGGGATTAAACAGTAGGGACAGCCTCAGTCTTATTAGTGGGAGGTACACATGAAGTAAAATTAGTCCAGTTAACATGAATAAGCCAGCATGACATCTGCATGACATCTGCATGACTGAATGACATCTGATTCAGTCTAAAATGCTGTAGGTCCATGGTGTAGTCCTTGAATGTCTTCAGCTGTGTCTGGTACCACATGCGTCCAGGTGGACTGGTTCCAGGCACACACTCTGTCAGTGCAGGTCTAGCCTGTGAGGACTTGGGTCACAACATCTTTCGGTTTGTAAAGTAGTCGTGCTGTAGGACTGCAGCACTTCCCTTACAGGTCTGTAGTTGGCATTTTGCTGGAACTTAACTAGACATTAAATTGTCATAACCAATGTTTAAATAAGTTTATTTAAATAGTCACTATGACTTGCTTCTATAGTAATGGCGGTGCTGCTAGATGGCAGAACACACAAATGGGTCCCTGGATTATAAGTATACATGAATAAAATGAAGAGAGTGAGTGTTTTATTGTAAATATACAATACAGTAAAGATAACTGGTGTACAGTAGTGTTGGTGTTTAATCGCCACTGCCTGGCTGAGTTGGCTCTCGTCCTAATTGTAAATTGAGTGTATGGGGTGCTCCAGTTCTTTCAAGTTTAGATTCCAGAGTTTGAACTTGCTAACCTAACCCTAACCCTAACCCTATCCCACCACCTACAAAACTAGTCACAAATATTAAAATGACTAATTAGGTGAAATGATAAGAAAACCAATCGTCTCAAAGGGAAGTAAATGTCAATAAAGAATACAGTAAGACAAATGTGTGTGTGTGTGTGTGTGTGTGTGTGTGTGTGTGTGTGTGTGTGTGTGTGTGTGTGTGTGTGTGTGTGTGTGTGTGTGTGTCTTGCTTGGCCTCCAGTTTCAGGTGTCAGTCCTGTTAATGGGCCAGAGGGCTTAAGGGTTAGGGGGGGAAACGAGAATCCTGGCTCAGGCAATCAGGAGTGGGTAAGAGTCAAACACAGGCCTACTGTTCTCTTCTGCACAGCAGCTGGCCAACGGGCAATGGGAATTGGGGTTGATTTACAGGCACGCACGCGCTCTCTCACACACACACACGCGCGCATGCACACACACACACACACACACACACACACACACAATGGGGGCACTGGTCACAAGCCTCATTCACACAGGGACATGGACCCTGTTTCCTTATCTCTAATTGAGATGTATTGCCCTCTGTTCAACAGCTTAGAGCTGCCATACACACCCACTCACCTGAGTAGCCTCCAGCTATCCACAGCAGCACCCAAACTGTGTCCTGGGGACCTCCAGGGATCCTTGGGGAAGTAGAATAAGTGCTCTGGGTGTTTAGGGTTGTTCCAGTGGCTCATAAGGGGGATTCAGAAGGTCCTTAGCAAAGACAGTTCATTTAATGTCACAGAAATATCATTTGTGTGGCGTTATTCCAATTAGATTATGAATGTAATGCAACAGGAAGTGTAGTGTTAGTGTGCAGTGTCTATTGTAATACTTTGATTTATTCTAACCTTTCCAGTTGTCCAGGTTTATTTGTGAGCCTGTTTCAGGATCTTCATCTCATACTTTTCCTCTTTGTAATTAGTCTGTATGCTTTCATTTGCTTTCCATGTCCTAAACACGAGCTCTTTAATGAGTAATGCACCAAGAGCAAAACTGCAGCCCAACCGTGGATGTAATTATTATGCAGACAGTAGAACGATATTATTAGAAGTAATAAGCGAGGATTATACTTCATACTCAGTGAATTGGCATGGACGAGGGCCCTTCAAATGAAACTGGAATGAGGGGAATTAATCATCGAGAGAAGTGTAGGAGTTAAATATCAATTATCAGAAATGAAATGTTTCAATTCATGTATCAGCACCAATTTAGGCCCATTTCAGTGGCAGCTTCTCCACAGTTATTCCTGGCAAAGTTACCATCACTGGTATTATCATCAGTGTTATCACTATCATCACCATCACCATCACCAGCATCATCAGCAAGCACTGGTCTTCTGATTCTGATTTAATTAATGCTATAATTAATTCAAAAGGACATTATGATTATGAAAATCACCAAAATGATCATTATCTTCATTGTATTTGGCAGCTGGTGTTGGTGAGTCATCCACAGTATTGTTTTTTATTACATCGTTGAACTGCGTTTAAAGCAGGGTTAAGTGAACACAGGTTTTGAAATAGCTTTTTTTTCTGCATAAAGTACTCCAAATCTATAATTTGATTTTGAATGCCCAAAATGTTCCAGAACATGACAGACTGTGTGTTTCCTGCAATTATATTTGTTCTGCACAACAGAAAAAATCATGTTTCACACTAGGCTGTACACAAAGATGATTGACATATTCATAAGATCACATTTGACAAAACACCTAGGTCAGCAATCAGAATTGTCAGTTTGTTGAAATGAATAAATTATTAAATAATATATAAATCTATTCACACAAATTCTGTACAACTCAAGACTGAAATTGCATCTGAAAGACACTATACAAAGTTTCACTTCTTTTGATAAAATATATAAAATGTGTAAGATAAGACCAGATAAGAATAGGTAAGGCTGTAGGTCATAATGTTCCTATCCACTGAGGTGTCGTTGGAATTGCAATTATATGGCACTTTGTCTAAGCTAAATGAATTTCTAGATATGACAGCAAAAAGACATAGTGGTGAGTTTGATAGACACTGGACAGATCAAATACCTTATTGGTTCAGTACATTTAAAAGCTGTGTCTCTTTTCAGGGTCTGTATCCTTCAGAAAATGTGGTCTTCAAAGGTGTGTAACCTTCAGAGACCTTAAAGACTGAACCGAGAGTTGTTAAATGAGACGGTCTGGTCAACAGAGGATTACCTGTTTACGTCATCACTTGCTTCTCCTTTACCCTCATTACAGAGTGCCACTCCTGTAACCTAGAAACCTTGACGGCCAGAGTTGACAGAGCCAAGCATTTTCACTATATTATTGTGGCAGTGCATACACAAAAAAGACATTTTGTAAGGCTTGCTATATATAACACTGAATCCAAGACTCTTTAAGGACCTGCAGACACCCTGTTACTTTTATTATGTTGTAAATAATTTATTTAACAGTGACTTCTTTCAGTTTTCTCTCTTCACAGGACACAAATTAAAAAAATATATATATAGAGAGAGCTTCAGATGCAGCAGTTGTTCTGTCTATTAAAAACATGAAACTTTACATTCAGACAAACTAATGTGGCAGCTACAATTGTTAGATTTCATCTGTGAGACCAACATTTAATCTCACAAAACGAATTACATCATATTTCAAAATGCTGCAGAGGACCAGCAGTAAATCAGAAAAGAGCTGCACAAATCAGTTTATCAGCAGCTCCTCGCATATCAGAAAACGCAGTTTCCAAACAGGTGTTATTTGGATAACCTGACCATGTATTAGGAATCTACATGGTCACTTTCTTTCCTGAAACTATACAAAAACTTAATAAAGTGACATATTAACAGTCCCACAGGACAAATTGCAACAGCTCTTAATCTGATTCAAAATCTCCACCATATCACTCCTAGTTTTTTCTGGGATATGTTGGGCTGTGAAGGATCGATCCATTGGATCTTCCAAATTTGGGCAAAGAAGGCCTCATTTCTCGGCTGCATTTGAAGGCACCTTTGTAATGGGACTTGGTTGCACCGTCTTCAAATACTGCTTTTGGAGGCAGCCACCCCTGAATTTAGACACAATTTACATTTACAGAGGACACTCTGCACTAATGTGTAATTCGGACACACATACAGTAGTTGTTTGCTTTTATACCTTTAATGCTACTGCCTCATGACTCATTCAACAAATCTATATATGGTCTTAAATCTTGCACCCAGCAGGGTGTCTTTACCACAGAAACGCTTCAAATGGCTTTAACGCGAGAAGCAACTTGATCTGAAATTACACTCTCTACATTCTGTCCGTGTACACATTCGAAAAGCCTCTGCTAGCTTCTTACTGTTAGATTACTTGGATTATATAGTGCAGTGCTCATCTCTTCATGTATTTATTAAAACTTCTTTTTAATGTTGAACATCAAAGTGCTTTTCTTCAGAAGTAGTTGAGCATGAGTCTTTCCTCGACAAACCTTCTTAAAACATCTTGTGGGTCCAAAGATGATACATTTACGTTGTTAGCTTTAAGGGGACAGGGGAACATTATTATTATTATTTATTATTATCATTTTTCCTTCTTAAAATCTTTCTGAAGCAGTGGGAGTTCAAACACATCTTCTATCTTGTATAGAGCTTCTTGATGAAGTTGAGTTCTTGAAGTAGTATTGGTGTCTAAACACAATTCATCCTCATGCTAGTGGAACAATGTAACCCTGTGGCCCTCTGTCAAACCAAACAATTAGTCAATACATTTAGATGAGCATCTTAAAGCATGTGCACACAAGAGATTTCCAATGACAAAACTCTACCTCAGTTTAACTCTAATTAATCAGAAAAGAACACAATACTCACGCAATTAAACAAGAATGACCAACAAAATTGTAATAGACTGAACACCACTGCAGGTACAACATACATAATTAGACATCACATAGACAGATTACATAAACATGCAGACGCAGCAATACTAACATCGTGAGACAAGTCAGCAATTTTTTGTACACTGCGTAACGCAAAAAAAAAAAAATGAAACTAGCTTAGCATTGCAACTCATCTGTGATCAAAAATCTATGTGCACCTTCATCCTCCTGTTGTTATTGGGATTATTAAATTATGCATGAAATAACCTGGGCGGAAGCAGGCAAAGATGTGAAAAAAACTTAAAATATTGTAAAAAAGTTTTAACTCTTGACTGAGGTCGATATAAAAGTTGACACAATGATGAAGCAAAGTGTAACCGACTTAGTGATTAAATGATGACATGAAGCATGTATATTTCTGCTCCACTGAACAAATTAAAAATAGCAGTAGACTAAAACATTAGATCTCTGCAAAGCAACGAGGAGACTAACAGTCCTGAAATTAACACATGAAACTTATTTGGTTGAAACTTGTTTGAACTAAATTTATATGAAAATAGCAAAAAGCTTTAAAGTTAAACTTCTGCAAAACTTCCTACCTCTTTCATTTTCAGTGTATAATATGGCCAGTAAAATGTTTTTTTATAGGTTGTGGCTGGGAAAATGAGCACTCAGCAGTTGAAACAGTGACAGAAGTTGTCATAAATAATAGAAAGGTCAAGCAGACCTCACTGTACGCTGAAAATGTTGCAGAACAAACCAAAAAAGCCTAATTTCTTTAATTTTGAAACTCCATACTCCAAATTCTGCCTCTTTTTACTCTTTTGAGCTCCACTCTCGTGCTAATAAGGCTGCAGCATTATGGATGAACGCACTGGGCATTTGTGCATTTAGGTTTACATTCATGAATGCACCTGTAGGCTGCTGGTACAGTAGGTGGGTATGTTTGATTTGGGTCACTAAGCATGCTCCACAGGTGGTACATGTACACCAGCATTGTGACCTGTGTTGAAGTATAATAAGGAATATTAAATATAGCAAACAAGGACTGTTACCCGCTGAACCAACCAGGCACATCTGTGTCGTGTTGTGACTGTGACACGGTTTTGTTTCATCCTCCACATGGTGTTATATCCCACCAGATGTGTACTGACTAGTGTGGTCAGGATCAGCTCAGCAGTCGCGTCGCAGCTTTCTTGAAGCACAGAGTGGTCACATACTGAGTGTCGACACAGTCTCACAGGGTTGTACCTGCTTTAGGTGGATCTAGAATCTCTCATTGTTTCACACACATACAATAGATGTGATAAAGGCTTCACAAATACATATTATAAAATGTATTGTATTGTTGTATTGCTGTACAGACTGGTAAGCCCCCTGAGACAAATCTGTGATTTGGGCTTTACAAATAAAATTGATGGTGTTACTATGTTTCTTTGGTGGTTATTTTAAAGAGTTTTACAACACTGTTTGGATTGCCCGTAAGGTGTCACCACACAAAGCTTAAAATCACTATGCAACATGAACATGAAGCAATTTCAGTTTTTTCTCACCAGGTTGGTTGGTTTTTCTTTCACTTAAAACAACCTTGTGTGAATTTGAAACTGTCCTCCCAAGAAAACTACAGGATCAGTTGGTGCCAAATGACATATTGTATATTTACAATTAAGTGACAGAAGCCCTCGAACAGCTGTGGTCAATCTAACAGGAGCGAAGCAGGAAATCAGATGATATTATTACAGAGCAACAAAATCCAAATGTGGAGTGAATGGATTGGTCAAAAAAGAATTAGACTTAAACATGAGACATCACTGTTCACTTCCTGTTTCCACCTACGAGTCAAGATTGTTTTTTTAAACCATGACTATGATCATCTACTAACCACATGGTTACGTGAATGAAGGTTCTCTAACCCTTAAAGAAATAGGAATTTTAACCCAAAACACAAGGTTTTGGAAAGCACAGTCATTTGATGTGGTTGTGCTGATAGAGGAATCGTGCTATTCTTAGGAGCATGGACCAAACACATGATTTGTTGTTTAATATGGAGGACGGGTTACTAAATGGTTCGTAAATGTTTCTGAAAGGCGACTTCTCCTGGGTCATTTGAGTTGCTGTAGTGAATGGTTGGTCATACAAAGTGTGTGACTGATGCAGCAGACAGCAGTTCAGATCTTATTATCTCTTAAAGTGTTGTTGTATTGTAATTATTAAAGTGCCTAACCATTAGTGGCAGACCAAAAAATGTTTAAATCATGTGGATTGTTTAAAGACCCGCTAACTAACCTAGTTTACTGTAGGTAGGAGTATTAACTGACCTATCTCCATCTTACATCACTCTAAACAGTGTCACTCACTCACTCCTTAAGCTGCGTTCAGACCAAAAGCGTCTGACGCGAATTGAGCAGCAAGTCTACATAGACAATGAATGTAAATGGCGCGATCACACGCGATTTGATATCAGGCGGCGCGAATGAAGCGTCTGAAGCGAATGAATGAATGAATGAAGCGTCTGAAGCGAATGAATGAATGAATCAAGCGTCTGAAGCGGCGCGAATAAAGTTGGAAAATTTGAACTTTTCAGGCGGCATCGCACCGCTACATCCAATCAGCGGCGAGTTTCTCCCGACGTCACAAGCGCGAATGAAGCGATGATCCAAAAATGTATATTTATGATCAAGCGGCGCGATAGAAGCAATTCAAGCGATTTTTTCGCGTCAGACGCTTTTGGTCTGAACGCAGCTTAACTCACCTGTCTGTACATAAAGCATATTCAAGAAAAGCTTAGTATAGAGATAGTTAAATGGTACATAGACTGTACTTATACAGCACTTTTCTAGTCTTTTTGACCACTCAAAGCACTTTTACACTACATGTTACATTCACCCATTCACACACTGTCATACACTGATGACAGGAGCTACCACACAGGGTGCCAACCTGCTCATCAGGAGGAGACTAACATTCACTCATACATTCATACACTGTTGACGCAGCCATTAGGAGCAATCTGGGGTTTAGAGTCTTGCCCTAGGACACATTAACATGTGGACTGAAGGAGCCGGGAATTGAACCACTGATCTTCCGATTGGTGGACAACCACTCTATCTCCTGATCCACAGTCGCCCCAATTATGTTTTGATCCTCAGAACTGCTTCCAAAATCATCTACAAACCATGTTAGGTAAGAGTGTTTATACCTAATCCAAATGGCCACACCGAAAGGCAGCGTGAAATGCCTGCTGTCCTGGCTGCATTCTTCTGCCTCCTCATCTCTCTCCAACAGCTCTGCGTCTTTGTGGTCTCAGTGTGACAAATTGAACAAATAGGAATGACAGTGCTTCCAGTCTCTCCTTGAAAGCATTCATAGTGTTGCACTGGAATGCTCACACGATGAGTGAAGAATGAAAAAAAAGAGAACTTTGGAGTTTAAACCCTGTTCACAGTCTTACTTCCACAAAACCTGGTAGATCACTGTGTGAAGTCGGCATGATCATCAAATTGTTCGTTGTGGTAAGTCACAAAACCTGCAAACAAACTGCAGTCATGGAATTGCTGTTAAAAAACTGGACACAGACATAGGAAAGTAAGCACAGACACTGATGGATGTGAAGAGTAAATTAAGTTATTATGGATCAATAAGGAGACAGAACACACACAAAGCAAAGCATCCCTCTGTCTCACTATTCAAAGCCAAACTAACCTCTTTTATTGTTTTTTAAGAAAAAGAAACATTCTACAATTGGTCAAAAATATCATCTTATATATCTGACACTGGTCATAGATCCCCAAAGTCAGGGCCTCAAGTCCCTATACTATGGTCCCCACACCCACTACTCAGAGTTTCTACTTTATTTAGATATAAGCCATGGCAAGGGCCTCCAAGTGATACGAGCACATGCATTCCACAGGACACGCAGTTACAAGATAAAAGCAGTGATCTTACATCCACAATCTTTGAATAAAATCAAACCAATCACTTGATTTTCTTCACTTTTACACAGCCCTTCCCTATCCAGTGTTGGAATGTGGGTTTCAGATGTTGTAAGATGATGAAACAAGCACTTCATTTGTAGCTTTAGGAAGCCTTAATAGAGTACTCCAGTGATTTGGCGTTGCACTACATTGTCAGTCTCATGATGGATAGTTTAAAAAAGGATCAATATCGATGCAGCAGAGACAAAGATAGTTTTTTTTGTGTTCCAAGCATTCATTTTACTTGTCAATAAAGGCTAATCTACATTGCCCAAAATGAAATTTAACCCAGTACCATCCGCTGTGCAGATTTGGGTGTATTTTACTAGTAGCAGATAATGTAGTAGCTTTTAGAGGTCTCTCAAAGAATGTAATAGCTGTGCATATACTGCTCAAAATAATAAGTAACACTGGCAGGCGGGGTGAACATGATGCTCCACTTAGATCAGGAGAAAGGTGTGGCTCAAACTTCACTATCTATGATTTGTGAGTTCATGTTAAGTTTCATTATGTTGCGTAAGTACAGGGTATTGTATGGAGTAAGATGCTAATGTAATGAGTGAATTGTTGCAGGGTTTCCACCACTGCAGCTGACCATCCATCATCTCTGTTGGAAAGCGGAGGGCTCCTGTGTTTCTGTGAAATATTTATTCAGTCATATTAAATCAGATTTGAATTCATCACGTCTCTTGTCAGTTCATCAGCACTCTGATTTGGTTCACACACATTTTCATCCATCCTCTGGACTATATTTTCACCAAGTCTCTTCACATCATTTCCCATGAGTGAGTGCACAGCACATCCTCTACAGCACCACCACTATTACTGACATTTTCCACCATCACATTCAATCATATTCCATTACATCCCATTGCTGACCCTGTGAAGCTGGGTGTCACGTTTCTCTCCATGCCAGCTGAAATGTCACCTATGTTCCCCATGGGTGCATTATCCCTCGAAGAATAAGACACACAGCTGCTGGCACAGACACTTCATTGTTTGAAATCGTCTCTCAGTCCCTCTTCCCTTTCCAACATATCCCACATTCATTGACCTGCAGAAGGGAGGCGCTGCCCACCATATTGTGCTGCATTAAAACGATGACAGGTATGTTATCTGGTCATCACATTTAGTATGTTCCTGAGAGATGAGACCCACATGAAGAAAGGAAGGCACACACACAATAAGTTCCTACTTTTTGGACTGTTAGGCATAA
This sequence comes from Scomber scombrus, assembly GCF_963691925.1. Taxonomy (NCBI): domain Eukaryota; kingdom Metazoa; phylum Chordata; class Actinopteri; order Scombriformes; family Scombridae; genus Scomber; species Scomber scombrus. Next base: position 31,650,541 of record NC_084978.1, read on the forward strand.
ATTCAGACACCGTAGTATTTAGGAAACTGTAGGTGCTGTTCTTTATTGTATATTTCTAGTTATTGAATGTGTCAATTCATTTATTGACGAACATGCATACGTTCATAAAGAGAGACACAAACACTCATAAACATACATATGTCCCCTAATGCCCTCTCTTGTGGCACCTCCAGAACATGCGTAATCAAGGATGACTTGACATTGCTGGGAGGAAGTGTGTATAAGTGTGCATGTGTTGGAGAAAGAAACAGACATTGAAGAAAAAAGGTGATTTGAGTGTGTGCACTGATGTCACTTTTCCACAGTACTTCTCTGAACGGACTGGACAGAAAAGCCAAAAGATGGCTGCTATGACTGAAAAGAGCTACAATACTGAAGGAAAAAACATCTTGAAAAAATAGATCCCTTTGACATACTAGTACACTGCCCGTTCTAACTGTTCCTGTCTGGAACGGCTGATTACTTATGTATAAAATGACAAATGTATCAATTAAAACAATTATGAATTAATAAATGCATGGTTTAAATGCAGACAAAAGCTTCACCAGTGAGACTAAACAGAGGTTGAACTGTAAAAGCAGTTTACACCCTTCATTTGGTTGTTTCTTCTGCCAATCAAATGTGTCAGTGCTCCAATTGGCTAGAGTCCAATTGGCTGGCCTTACAATTTCACGTCCTTTTAATATTGTGAATATTGTTTCTGTTTTTATCATGGAAATTAATAGCAAAACTTGGTCTGACAGCACCTTTAAGTTGCTCTTTACTCTTCTACATTGTGCCAGGACTGCACTGATACCACGTAGTAGCAAGAGTTAGTTAGGTAGTTTAGCAGATAGCTGTGAAATCACTAAACACAACATACATGTATACCTCTAACATAACAACATATGAATAAGCTGTTCAGAAATAAAACATGAACCTTCAGGTGCAGATGAAGTATTAGTACATGTACATATGCAATGAGGCTTTTGTCCAGACCTTGTAATCCCTCCTGTACACCGTCTCATACCCATGGACTGTCAGAAAATAGTCCCTCCCTTGTGGTGTGGGTACTCATAAGTGGCATGGTTTGCATGGTCAAAATGATGTAAATACTGGCGATCTTAAGTTAATTCCCTGTGACTGGTTTATGTTCAACGTTCTGGCTTTAGTAATGAGTCTACTACTGTAATCAAATTTTAGTTGATCTCTGGACGGTCTAAACCGCAGACGTCTAGGATTAATCCACATGAATTTGAGAAGCTTGGTACCAAAAGTGGACCATTAGAATCCAGGTCCATCAAACCATGGGTGACCTTAACCTTGAGTAGATATCTTATATCTGTGATGGGCTAAAAAAAAATCATTGTATTGAATTAAATTTAACTCAACTCATTTCTTCATCTACTCAACCAGTGTTGTGTTTGCACTAGACTGAAGTTATCATCGTCCAGTTGTGTGATTTATTTTATTTTATTTATTTCTCAGTGATATCCCAAGATTATGAGCTATTCCTGACCCTGAATAAGCCCTACGACATTTCACATATGATTTTAACTCCTTAGTAAATAAACATGCTCCCTTTAAGAAATCCAGGGTAAAAGATGGATGAGTCCTTGGTTCACACCTGAAATCTGAGAGAATTAAAGATTAAGGAAAGTATCATAAAATGTTCTATTTTGTTATTACCCTGTCAAATTGAAGTGGTAATCCAGCAACATATTGAAAAACAGTTATCTAAATCATGGTCATGCTTACTCCCTATCTAAGCAACTTCTGTGCTTGTCTCAGAAAAATAACTAATCTGTGACGTTTTTAATAGTCAATTTATTTCTTCTGGTCACCTGTTTTAAAATAACAATCTATCTACAATTGCCTCAGTTGAGGATGGGCACAGTTTTTATAGAAATAGCCCTTTTGGTGAATATTCCTCCAGTGTGGTAAGCCGCACTGGTACTGCATCTGCATAAAGGCAGTGAGGCCAACAATCCATATAACTACTGCCCTATCACCAACCAGAATCGTATAAAGTTCATCAATAATCAAGTGTTTCACTCTATCTTGTCTTTACATTTCAGTCTGGTTTCAGACCAGGACCTAGCACATTGAAAGCAGCTGGTAAGGTACTTAAAGTCCATGTAATGTAAGAATAAATATGTGTTCTGAGTTTGACATACCACAGAAAAGTGTGTTGTTAACCACCCTGCCAAATTTGAATGATTAAAAAAATTGCCAAATATATGAAATTAGGCTTCCAAGTTGTGTAAAAGGCCTATTTCTCTTCTCCCAAACGCTGTGGGAGTGGCCGCCGATTTTCTGAAACCCTGCCCCCTACCAAGTGTCACCTGTCAATCAAAGTCACCACCTCTACCAGAAACATGGACGCTAGGCCTGAGAGCTTTCTGCTACTAACTCAGCTGCTAGCTCGGCGGCTAACTCATCTGCTAACTCGGCGGCTAGCTTGGTGGCTAACTCGGCGGCTAGCTTGGCGATTAGCTCGCCGGCTAACTCAGCTAACTGGATAACTGTAGACTGTAGTAGTAGTATGCACAGTGTTCCCAACTCTACAGTAAGGAAAGTAGCTATTGGCCGTCCTAAAAGTCGCTAGAAGTGGCTAAATTACGCCATCGCCTAATTTGCATAATTGGTCATTTGAATGTAATTGTAATGGACGCTGTAGGAGAGAGGAATAACGTCTTGGGACAGACAAAAAGTGACTTAAAAAAACCCTAAATATGTTTAGAACTACAAATGAACTTTCTAATGTTGATTTTTGGTTTGTTTTTTAAAATTTAAATCAATTTTGTTCTGTTTTGTTAAATGTTAGAATATCAAATTTAATTTAATTTAAGTTATGCGGGGGGGAATTGTGCAATTAATTTGCAGTCTGGACGCGGAGTGGTGTGGGTCTCCTCTCTGCTCTGACTGCAGCTGGCTACTGTGAACCTGACTGCCTGTGAGTGCTTTGGGACGGGGGAGGGGCTCACGGCAGCACCCGCTACTCGTTGAGGACAGTAACTACAGAGCGATATGTCCTTTCACTTCAGAGTCTCCAAAACACCAGAAAAGTCTCCAATAACACCAGAAAAAGTCGCTAGATTTGTCGCTAGTCGCTTTTGAGGAAAAAAGTCACTAAGAGGGTTTGGAAAGTCGCCAGATTTAGCTGCTCGTCAGCAGCGGCAGAGCAAAACAAACAGGGGAGGAGCACAAGGGGAGGAGACAAGACAGACAAACAAGGAAACTCAGGAGGTCACAGCTGGGGCTGTGACATGAAGTTCTGGTAGGACTTCCATGATGGCGACATCTAGGAAGGTTCGCTCTGAGTCACTCATATTTGCACTGAAGAAGAAATGCAGACCAGAAAAATTATACAGTAGATACACTTAACAGAGCAGGGACATGCATCAGATAACACTTATATTAATGTCAAACTACTTACAGTGAGAAGTAAGTGAGCTTTAATTGGACTTTATTTTGGGGGAGCATGCTTTATGCTTCCTACACATGTGAGAAGTAAATGATGACTTTTTTGTAAATACGTGCTTACAGCCACTTACTGGACATGATACAGACCTGCCCTCTCCAATATGATCATTTAAGTGAGACACTAGCTCTTTCACCGAGTGAAAATGGCGGGCACATAATGAAACTGCGCATTTTAAATCCGCAACAACAGCTTTAGGAGCAGCTTGTGGTGCAGGTGAATTGTGAACATGATAAAAATGGCCCCTTTAAAGCTGAGTAAGTGGTAAATGTTTGACTACAGTTTGCGCCAACACATTTGAAAAGACAATGAGGCTCATTCCTATGCACTCTGCAATGTAGTACATAGCCTCTTAATGTAACCAATTTCTTTTTACAAAAGACGCAGGTGATCATTTTTAGGATTTCAAGTGTTTGCCTTTGCTTTTCAGATTAACTAAGTTATCACGCATTGATCTACTGGTCTTAAATATGGACTGGTGCTAGCTTACACCATGTGCTTTCAGCACACATTTTTGTCTGGTCTCGAAAAAAAAGTGAAAATGTGAAGCTTACCTTCCGATTGAACAGCCACAGACCCTCCAAAAAACTTGTGTTAAAATCGTAGATTTGTCCTAAAATCTTTTAAAATGACAAAGTGGTCCGAACAAAAAATATATGTTTTTGGATTTACAATACTTTTCTGTAGGGATTTTACATAGTTTTTATGTACATTTCACAGTCATTTTTTACAGTGTAGCTTGCACATTGTACAGCCAACACTTTTATCAGTGCTTGACTATACAGATGTAATTTACATGCACGCCGCTGTTCATACCCTCAAACCCCTTGGTGCTGTGTATCACAGCTCTCTTTCTCAGATTTATTACAGGTGACAGTTTTATAACCCATCATTGTATACTTTATGAGAAGGTAGAGTGGGCATCACTTACCACTCAAAGGGAACACTACTGTCTTGTTTTTATTTATAAAGCCATCCTAAATAAGTTACCATTTTATTTATCATAATTTTTAAGAATTAGAAATACGGGATACAACACTCGTACACAATAATCCTTGGATATCCTATATATGAACCAAGATCTGGGAAAAACTGCATTTACTTTTTATGCTCCTCATAGGTGGAATAAGCTTCAGGACTCTATCTATCTATCTATCTATCTATCTATCTATCTATCTATCTATCTATCTATCTATCTATCTATCTATCTATCTATCTATCTATCTATCTATCTATCTATCTATTTATCTATCTATCTATCTATCTATCTATCTATCTATCTATCTATCTATCTATCTATCTATCTATCTATCTATCTATCTATCTATCTATCTATCTATCTATCTATTTACCGCCAACATATCTTTGTTTAGTGATCTTGTTATTAAGTGAAATGTTGACCTATTGATGGAGCTAGACGAACAGTCAGGGAATCACCAAACAAACCAGGAGTCACCCACTGGCGAAGACATTTTTAAGAAAATATCCACCCAAAAGTTGCCAAGACATTTTACTCAGAACCCAGGTGACTGTCAGACAGACAGACGTTGGTATCCCTGGAGCCAAACTGATACCGTGTCTAAAAAGTCATAAAATGTGATGGGGGGGAAGAGCAAAAGCACAATAAAAAGGGAGAAGCAAGGAGGAGAGCAAAGAGAGCGAGAGTGGCAGATACAAATTCATGCTGACCTCCAGCCACTTTGAGAGACAAATTACATTGGTGAACTATTTTCCCCAATCTTCCCCTCATTCATTACAGCTCTCTGCAGTATAACAACAAATGAATGGCTGCTGTAGGAAATCTATGTTCCACTAAGTGTGTCAACATAACTCCCACTATTCAATGACCAATCCCTCTTTCTACATGCACTGAGCCAAAATACACCATAATGCACTTCATTTCACACACTGTAATCCTCATCTGCAATCGTTAACCGCTTCAGAGATATGAATTTTCCACAATGATAGAGTGATGAGGGAAATATTCTCAAGTGCAAACACAGGGATGGACCACCACATTAGCCTGCTCATACAGCTTTTATGGCTTTTATTAGACTCAGATATCCTCCAGTTGGTACATCACCATTCTGTTTTGGAGGTTTCTCAGTGATTACAGATAATCACTATGGTTTTATTATTATTCTTTTTTAATCAGATCTCTGGCAAGAGAAATCATTCCTGTGCAGGGTTTATCTGGAAGAGCACATACCAGGTAGAACTCCTTGTGGTATTTTTCATTCTTAGGGATTGACAAAGAGGAGAAATCTCCTACTGATATATCCCAAGTTGTGCAAATCTTTCCCATAGAAGTTTTTAGACTCCAGGGAATGCACACTTACATACATTTGTTACACTTTCTAAAGATATTATTGCCGTCACAAATAAACTTTCATAAATCCACTTATCATCATGGAAAAAAGAAAACTCCTTACATCTCCTGTATATGTCTGGGTACAGTTGAAGTGCTGATAACTAACTCTCTATATCTCTATATATCTCTCTATGGTGCCAATTTGCTAAAAAAAATCTCCCCTCTTCCCAAAAAAACAGGTCCACTGACAACTAACTCAGGTGGTGCAGCAGTTTTCTCAGACCACTGCAGTGCTTACATACAATCTTACATAGCCGCTGGCATTGCTGTAGACTCTTTCTTTATGTCATTACATCTTCTAGCTGTATACTCTTGCAACACGCTCATGCTTTGTCTGAAAATAACTTTTATAGGGGTGTCATTAGTTCAGGCATATTGTGTTTTATATGTAACATTTGACAGCTTCAAATATGCAGTCTCTACAGCCTGCAATTAATGTTGCATTAAGAACTGCTAACAAACTCCAAATCCATCCTGCGGTTCAGCAGAGGGTTACTCTTTGACTATTTTCCTCTTTCAAGAATAAACCTCAGGATAAATGCTGCATACCAAGTCACTGTTGGTGGTAAAAGTTTGTGGTGCTGGCTAGTCTAGGTTTGAATACCATACTGATATTTGATGGTTAGTTAGATGCAGTTACTCTTGACTGTCTCAAAGCTCTGCTGATGCCTCATATGATTCAATGTTCATCATTTTGATAATGTTTTGAATGAAACAAACACATACTGTAGTTCTGATATTCTTAGAGCTTAACCAAGAGGGTCTAACAATAAAATGGTCTCTAGAAAGCATGACACTAGATAAAAAGTCATTAAAAGCACTATTGCCTCTGGAGACTGGTGACACTAGAATCATCTGTGGGGAGGCACAAGGGAAACCTGAAAGTTAGTTCATGTCAGTAACTTGAGTGTGCTGTCACATTTGGATTTGGGTCAGTGACAAATTAGGGTTGTGTAGTGTAAAATTGGGGTGATAAATACTAACAATGTTGTATCTGTTTAAAGGGTACTTGATTATTGATTGTTATTTGCTAAAGATAATCAAAACTGAGGGCATTATGATAAAAGAAGAGGTGTATGTGATTCTGCACTTACTGAGTGAATAAGCACATTTGATGATCTGATAACTATACACTAAAATGTATGTGATTAAATGTAGCACACTTTTATTATTATTATCTTTTAAAAAGAAAAGAATGCAGTAACAAAAGTCATGAAACAGTATTGTAATTGAGATAGTATATAACTCAAAGTAAGTGGGCATCAGTCAATGAACTGAGGTAACCCTTGTATAGAAGAAACTGAACTGAAGTAACCCCTGTATAAAACTCCATGCACCTGTGACTGGAGTTTTGAATAAAATGAGCATTATGTGATCGATGCCAAGAAAAGTTGTTTTGGAAGGAATCTGATTGGTTGAAATGTATTTGGGCAAAGGGGATTTCACACTTTCCCACGATGGTCAGCAAAATGATCAGTATAAAAGGAAACATTTATCTGAGATCATTGTATCATTTCTACATAGACTGTCTGTGTTGTTTTGGTTTGTTTATTTGTCGACCATTAAAACTCTAACTGCATTCAGCTGGACGACTGTTGGTGATTTTTCTGATGGAATCTTTTGGGTCTCTAACATCTTTTAAACATTGAAGTATTGGACTGTTATATTTGCAACTACAGTTGGCAAGATGAGGAATTCAAAAGTATGTTATATAAATAGTTTTAAAAGCAGCATCAGGTTTGTCAAAATGTACATTTTGTATTTTTGTTGGTTTTATATCATTTGAAATGACATTTGCACCATTTTTACCAAAAGTAAGACTGAATGCTCCTGAAAATGTCAAATGGTGTAACCAAAAAATACATGTGTATTTAAGTGGACTTATACAAATAATTACTTCATTTACTTCACTTGACAGATTAAATGTCATATTTAGAACAATTGTATTCCATTACCTTTATTTAATATAAAAAGTTATAATGTAAGATCATGCCAAACTATTATGGTTACACCTCTTAGACATTTTTGCCATAATCCTCTAATATATTCTCTCAAAATGGATTAAAATTGGAAATTTGATGCTGGGTCCACAAAAAAAGAATGTGTGCAAGTTATTCATACGTTTATTTTCACATTTTAACCCCTTTAAATTTGACTAAACCACATGGACACAAAAAACGTCATTGACCCTTATGCAATACTCCACTCACTGCAAAATACTGTATATCCAAATCACCTTCTTCAATTAGGTTGTCCCTCTAAACTGTCACTGTTTTGCCCACTCTTGTATTGTTATGCTGGACTGCATTTCTTTTGAATAACCCTAATGCATTACATACAAACACTTGCACTACTCCTCAAGTCAGGTTAGTTTTGATTTATATAGCACAAAATCACAAATTTGCCTTAGAGGACTTTACAGCAATACCACGCTCTATCCTTAAACACTTGGAGCTGTACAGGTCGCCTTGTAATAGTGGTACAAGTGGAACACATCAGGCCAAAACAAGTGATTTACAAAAGGTTTGTGGAGAGTTTGTTGAATTTGTCTTGAAAACAGGATTAGGGTTAGGGTGAATACACTTTAATGGTAAAGAATAAGAGGTTTAGGATAGGAATATGAAAATGTTCTTGCATTAAGCCCAGTGTCTTCTTTTAGTTTGAAGGGCTTGTTTAGAACAAAGTATTCAAGATGTAAGCAGATGTAACCAGTGTTGCCATCTTTAGGCCATATCAATCACAGGGTTCAACAAAAATGTAAATGACTTGTCAAATTTTGATGTTGGCAAGAAACCTTTTTTACTGTTCACTATTCTCAGGCTGAGTGTGCCAGTAAACAATATTTGGCACAGTGTATCTGTGCACAGGGAGAATGGAGGGCTTTATAGCCAAGGCTTTGTGAAGAAATGCGGTCTTGACTTCTGTCAGTAATGGATAGTTTCATTCCAAAGCCTGCAGGCACATCCTCAGGTGCCTTGAAGTGTCTTCTGGAGCTGTATTCATGGAGGTAGAGGTAGAGGTGGTGGAGGGGAAATGACTAAATTCAGTTTACTGCTTGTGTTTTGCAGAGTTGATCATTCTTTTGCTGATAAAAATACATGTATACATGCATGTTTTTTTACTCATGTACTCATGTCCTCAAGTACTCATACAGCCACTCACATGTTGGATATATTCATGAGATACAACACTATCCATCAGGCAGGATGTATGAGGTTACATGGGTCCATACGGGAGAGGAGAGAGAGATAGGAGAGAATAAGTGAGAGAGAGAGAGAGAGAGAGAGAGAGAGAGAGAGAGAGAGAGAGAGAGAGAGAGAGAGAGAGAGAGAGAGAGAGAGAGAGAGAGAGAGAGAGAGAAGGGATTGGAATAGAGGTATGGAAAGTGTGAGAGGTAGAAAGTCATGTGGAGAAAGTGGTTTTAAAATGGACGCATCAAGCTGCTCCAAGCCACAGAGAAAGAGAGGAAAGGTCACCACCATCCTTTTAAATTACACTTCGCCTAGTGGGTAGCGCTCACTTTGTGTGACCGCAGAGTTCAGCCGAGTGGGCAGAGAGTTCACATTCGGGTTAGAGAGTGTTCAATCTCTCCTTGTCTCTTTCTCTCCTTGACTTCTTCTTTTCTCTTTGTGGGGAGATACGCTTATTCTCTGATGTGATTACGCAGGAATTATACATTGATAACGCCTCAAGTGCCTTCTGCATCATCCTACATTTACATTAGTTTCATAGTAATCCATTTGCTGTGTGTTAGAGTGGAATGACAGGAGAGACACCTGCTCCTGATGCTGCATGGGAATCCAGTTTCTGTTGAGGTTAAAATAATAACCATCACAGGATGACAAACAAATGAAGAAAAAAGAAAAGAAATATTTGTCTTATCAGCAATAAAATCAAACAGCATTCAGTAACAATTTCCACATACGACTTAGAGTGTGCATGCTCAGTAAACATATAAGCCTGGCCTGTGTGGACTTGGATATATTGGATATGGACATGGTCATTTTGTCAAGCCCATGCATTGTTTGAAGTAATAATATCCTCCTTTGTATTTTCATAAACTGAGAAGAGTACCTACTGGAAGAGGGCAAAAGGTGTTATCCCATGTTTATATTTAACCTACATTATAGAAGAGGAGCACAGCTATAACCTGAAAAGAGCTACAGCTTTGAGTGTCTTAAGTCTTTCTTAAAACAACAGCCAGGAGCCCAAATGAGCAAATGAGCATACTCCTGTTCATACTGACCATTAGAAGATCTCTTCATAATGCACTTACAATGGAAGTGATGGAGGACTAAATCCACAGTCCTCCTTCTGTGTAAAAATGGATTTAAAAGGTGATCTGAAGCTAATATGAAGCTTCAGATCAAGTCTTCTATGTTTCAACGTTACAGTCTTTTTAGTAGCAAAGTCTTTTTGTTACTATACTTCCACCACAGCTCAACAGGGAAACACTAAGAGGGAATTTGATGGTAAAAAGACTGTAAATGTGTCAGATATCACTTGATATGACTAACTCACACTGATGAAGCTCAATAGAAGCTGATCATCTACTTTTAAATTCAAGATTCAAGATTCAAGATTCAAGATAAACTTTATTGTCCCACCAGGTGGGACATTTGTCTTGGGCTAACTACCCCTACTACAGCCATTCAAAACAAAAATAAAAACAACCATAGAAGCCATAATACAGATGGAGCGATACAAAAGATAATACATAATAAATACAATGCAATACAAAAAATATTAAATACAGAATAAATACATACTCAATACCAGATGGCAGCTCTAATGGGTGAAACAGGAATGATTACAGAGAGGAAAACCTCTTTCACTGATCATATGAACACCTGACTGCTGCTTTAAGAGTCTGGTCGTTTAAAGAGTGCCAGATATAACTTCAACCATACTACAGCTAAATGAAATTCTTCATAACCCAACAGCAGGACCGATTCTCTCAGGGATCTGAAATCAAATCAAAGTGCTGTATGCCAGACGTGCTGTTATGGTATATTGTTTTGTACAAATATCATTTATTGCATGTTTTTCTTTCTAGGAAGAGGAAACCTTCTTCTGTTGCTCCTCCTGAAGACTCTTCCATCGTGTCCCTCTTTATAAGAATGAAGGCTCTACACACAGAGGGTGTCGTATGATGTGTTTTGTAATTTGTGATATGAAAAAAATATATATAAAAATTTGGAGCTGTCTGACTATGTAACTTGATGGCTTGTGTTTCTTGTGTCACACTTTTCTTTGCGATTTTGCTGCATCCCAAGATCTCAGCTATTAACTTAATAATAATATTATGTTCAATTGATCATAGAAATGATCATCAAAATATAAGATCTAAGTTGTATGAAACTGGAATTTGCCTTTTAGAAGTCATAATGTAATGCAAGCATTGCTAACATTAGCCTTAATTACATAGACTGTCAACCCTGCACAGATTTCTTAACCAATCAGCTGCCGCATAGCTGGATGTGATAAAGGACTATTACACTATGTATCACAGTCACTAGATGAATCAGCTCAGTAAAACAAGGCCCAAACACCAGGTGTCCATCCAAATGAAGTGAAAAAATGTAATGAAATCCAAAAAAAACCAAAAAGGAAATGCTAATATTTGGTGTACAGTAGGTTCGTTAATATAAGTGGTTGGTGGTGCAAATGTTTTAGTCAGGGGCCATTCAATCACTGCAGAAGAAGAGCCTGTAACAAGATTAAAAGAAGCAGTCAAGCATCAAACAGTAAAAAAAAAAAAACAATGTAGAAAACATGATGGAAATATGACATTTATCTGTTTTCATGCATGCATTTTATTAAGTATTACAGTCTGCTCATTGCTATTTTGTGTCTTTTCAGTAGACGCTTTAGAGGATGTCAAGTCAGTTTTATTTCTATAGCGCCAAATCACAACAGAAGTTATCTCAGGCAACATTTCACATACAGCAGGTCTAGCAGGTAATCTTTCATTTACAGAGACCAACATCTGTGCAGCAGAATCACAGCGTGTGTTCAAGTCACATGCTTCATATACATCATCATTTATGTGCTAAGTCTGTTTTCCACTTTTATTTTCCTTTTTTTTGTTTTTTTGAATAAATATATTTGAAAAAAAAAACCCAACAAAAAACAGGTGCATGGAAACACACCTACACACAGTACAGCTGAACTGGAAGCAATGTTTACTCAGTCACTGAGGCAGGCACAGATCGACAACATGTAAGCAGCCCAATGGGGCATGAATAAGCTAGCTGGGGTCAAAAAACAGAGCAGGCTGAAAACAGGCAGACAGGCTGATGATGATATGGATAGAATGGCTAAATACACATTCTGATGATGAGTAGGTAGGTCTGGAGATATGTATATACTAGGGGAGTACTTAGGGAAGGAGTAGGTGTAAGGTAAGGTGTGGGATCAGGTGAGTGGAATGGGCTGGAACACATTTAGATCTGGATTGGAAATGTCAGGATCTGGAATGACAATAGAAGAAAATGTCCAATAATTAAGAGCTGCCTCATGCCATTTAAAATTCACATTTACTCTTCAAATATTGACTATTGAAAATACAAATACAAAGTGTATCCTCAGCGCCATCTGTTTCTCTTTTAGTCCACACTCAGGAGCATCCCGCCCAGTGATTTGCAGTTTATAGTGGACACCTCTATGGCCAAGTGACGGATGGCTGTTCCATATTATCCTTTTAATTATGCACATTGATCCCCCGGCGGCCGCTGCCTTGTTTACTCCCCGGCTGTAATGCATTTGTGTCCTCTGCTGCATTGATGAATGTATCCTAATCTTAATCTGCACACGGCAACATCCATCTGACTAATGCAGGACTGTGGGATAAATCACTGGGGTCCTGCTCTGAGCTCTGCCAGCTCACTGCCGTCTCCATCTCCCTCTGCGAGTCTGCCAAATGCTTGCTCACTCTCTGCCGACTCTTTCCTTACTTATCGCTCTCTGTTTCAGCTGCTCCTTCTGTCCTTGTTCTCCTTCGAACTTTAACTCTTCTTGTTTGAGTCCTTATTCTCTTGTGCTTCTTTATCCGCTCACTTGAATGGTGATTAAAAGACAAGTTAACAAAAAGTGATAGAGTGGAGTCAGTCTGCCAGTAGGTCTACATTCAATTTCTATCCATGTGTCTGATGTCCAAACCCTTCTACATCTCAAGCTAACATGCTTATAAATATAAAACAAAGACACACTGGTTAAATGTTGCCTCAACCACAGAGAAAACAAACTCATTTTCTCATTTTCACTTTTTCCTTAATGCAAAACCATCATTATAACACACCATGCTGCTCATGGGTCTTAGTATTATGTTGTATGGTTCACTCATTTCAGTTGCTCATGTATGGTGATATTAATACCTAGGGGAGAGTGCTCTGACGTGTAGGAGTCACAACCCTAAAAACAATCTCCTGTCTTTATTGATAGGGAATGTTCCATATTTAGGGTCAAGCATGGGCCTTGAGGTCACAGTAAAGGCAGCACTGAGACATGCTCTCTCTCTCCTTGAGACAGTGAAGGTAACTGTCTGTGGTGTTTTGGAGTCACTTTGATAACAGTGGTGCAATTATAAATGAGACTATAATGAATGTGATTTATGGGTGTGTTTTCAATGAAGAAATTATCACTTTTTCAATGATCCTCGTGACTCTGCGTTGTTTTTTATCTGATCTGGGCCCTACGTAGTATTTGATTCCCATGTTGGGATGTGTTTTATATCTAATATTATTGTTTATGCCTACTATTTGGAGACAAGACTATAAAAGACATGATTTATGGGAGGGTTACATACGCCTATAAAATAACAAACAGTTTTCACCTGCCAAAAATTGATTGAAGGCCAAATACAGTTACTGAAAGCTGACTTCTGCCTAAATATGACTTGATCTCATTCATAAGCTTCATAATATAAACACTAGAGCTCACAGGACAGCTTGGAACTCTTTTAAAGGACCATTACAACACAAAATAAGGCATTTTCACCTGCCAAAAATTGATTGGAGGCCAAATACAGTTACTGAAAGGTTATATCTACCTAAATATGACTTTATCTCATTCTTGAGTCCTGCTCACATAACCACGCCCCCAGTCCGCTGACGTAATCGGGTCTTGCTTTAGACCAGCAAAGACTTGGTGCTCGCTCTGGCTCCCGTTCTGAGGCTCGGGGCTGGAGCTTTGGTGGTGGAAAAGCAAAGATCAGGTGCTTAGTCAGGCTCTAGCTCCCAACAAGCTCCGGCTCCAGCTCGGTGGAAAAGGGGTATAAAACTCATAGCAAGAATCTTAAATTCTAATTCTATCGGATTCTAATTTTATTGGCAGTCATCGTGTAAACAGAACAATGGGACATTTTAGACAGTTTTAACTGTGTTTTAAACTGTGACTCTATTGTTAATAACCTGTTATCTCATTCTCAATGTGTTTGTGGCAAATACAGTGTGTCAGTTTATAAGCAATGTTATGTCGAATGTTGTCATGTAGTAAATTAAGTGTTTTAATATAGTAAAGGTGTGATTTGTCCTCTTTAAACATATCTCTTACTTGTTCAGTGACAGTGTTCAGTGTGTAGCTAATGAACAGGCTGGTGGACTGTGTGGTTTGCTGCTGGGCTGCAGGACTCCTCCATCAAACACATGAGGAACACCACCTAGAGGATTAACTGTTGCATCCATCACTGAGCTAGATGGCTGATTTGTAGCTAATTAGTCTGCTAGTTAGTTGTCTTAACAAAACAACACAATGCCTTAACAAAGGCAATGACTTGCAAGGCATGCTTTGTATAAATAGCTTTTGTTAAATAGCTGTTCAAAATGTAAAAGTCTACAAACGTGCAAATAGTAATGTTAGAGCAGATCAGTTAGTCAAATTTCTTAACTTTTGACTAAGTAGGCCTGCTAACATTTCAACAAGTCTTTTTAGTGCTTCAATTTCAATTTATACTCCAACTGCTTTAAATGCATAAGCTTTAACTGCCGTTTCTGTACATCTAGGGTGCAATGTAAATTACCTTTTCTAGTTCCAATGTTTAACCAAGATGGTTTTTAGGTTAGGGCCTAGCAGGTCAGCATGCTAAATTGTGCAAATTGTCTACATTCAGACATACTGTAAAACTCAACTTATATGAGGAATAATACATGGATAAGATAAATGGATGATGAATAAATATTTACTTCTGTTTACAAAGTGTGGTTCTTTCAGGGAAATTAAACTGGAAATACTGCCTTTAGTTAAAAGAGTTAAACTTGCATATCAGAATTTTAGTTTCCCTACAATTAGCACAACTAAATAAATTGTTGGGATATGATTAGGAAATAAGTAAAGTTAAGCGTAACTTAGCTGTGGAAGCTTTTTGTGACACAATACAACTCCTGTCATCTCTGCTGCTGGAGCTTCCTGTTCATTCTCTAACCTCAGCACTCTGTCAGGCTGATGATGTTGAACGTGCAGTAATCATTAGCTTGAGTGAAATGGTGAGAATGTGTACATGTTGCTGAACTGTGACAATTATACGTGGTAATTACAGAAGAAGAGAATATTGAATTTCCCTTTCTTCTCCTGACATTCTCTTGACTCAATTCTTTAAAGAGATCATCATCATTACACAACCTGACTGAGAGCGAGCACAATAGCACTACAAGTAAACCACAAACATCTCTGTCATTGTGAGGTCAGGTATGTTTTGTTTACTTCATGTTTTTTTATTGGTATAAAACCACATGTCATTTTTTCCCAAGAAGATCATCTGACATAATTAGATGTACCACTTCAATCTTGAGAAAAGATGATCCTGTATTCTACTCTTCCTCTGCATCACATTTTATTGATCATCATACTAATATTTTGGTTTGTTTTGACCTTTGGCAAGAGTATTTTAAACAGTTCTTACAACAATGATCTTAAATAGATAATGCTCTGCCCGTTTTGTGTGTCCCAAAGCTGTGGGACAATTATATTGACAGGGTCAAATTTGAAGAAAAAAAAACACCTACTCATTTGTTTTAGCCAGACTTTGCCTAATGTGACCCACAGTTTACAAAAAATGAAGATAAAATGCATCTTTTTAAATTTTTGTGCAGCTGATACACATTTTTATATATGTAAATATACACATTTGACTTGTGTTTATAAAAAAAAAAAGTCAGCATTCAAACATGTTGTATTTTATTTTCTACAGAATGTTCTCCTGGACCATAAAATATGGATTGTGAATGTGTTTTTTCCCCATAAACAAATAGAACACACTCTGTTTGCTCTCTGACAGCTTCATTTAGGATTAATCAAACATAATGACTGATGGTGAATTTATAAATGTGAACTGGTGTAGACAGTATGTGACGGTTAATCTGTCACATTATAGTCCACACATTAGAATGTCAAAACACAGGTAGACCACAATGAAACAACAACAATAGTGCAACTAAAAAGTAAATAGACATTAAAAAGAAACTCCTACACGTTTAAAAAAACTTCTTAGAGCTTCAAATACTAACATTGGGGCAACAAGGCACATGATATATTTGAATAACAAGTGGGTGAACTGACTCAATAACATCAGTTACACAGTTACTCTATTATTAGCCACAAGACGCTACTGGTCATATCAGTCAAAGTAAGACTGTATTCAATAGAGCAATAATGTGTTTTATTGCAAATTAAATAAAATTGTAGTTTTTGTAAGAGAATTCATGTTATTTATTGTTTCAGAAGTTATATAGTTGAGCTTTTAAAGTCAGTGAAGGACAAATAATAAGAAACAGATATTACACCACTTCACAAAGGTAGCCTTTGTCTCTACGTGATTTTGAATGAGACTCTATTATTTCCAAAACAGAAACCAGAAGTTCTGGTTTCACCTCTGCTCTCTATTTTGTTAGTCTTTTTTTTTTTATTTCACTTGATACTCTAACTCATCCTTTATTCCTCCCTTCTTTTCACAGCTGGCTACAATGTCCAGAGTAAATTGCACCCATTCTCCTGCTCCTCCTCCACTCTTCACCCACCTCCCTCTCAGTTGTGTAGTGGAGTGTGAATGACACGGTGGCACCTGAACGCCCCACAAGACTCCCTCAACACAGAACTGTTGAATCTCTGCATGATCCCTCTCAGCCCAGCCAATGTCTTTCCTTTTTCCTTTATGGCTCCCCTTCATGAGCCCCAGGCAAGTGCATGCACACACACACACACATACACACACAGACACACACACACACACAGGCTCTATCTCATTTCCCCCTCGCTAATCAAATCAGTTTTATTAAAATTACATAACAAACGCTTCTGTTACCAAGCAAAGCATTCTTATTGTATTAATTATAGACATTTACAGATAAGTAGTAGTAATTCTGCACATCAGTAATAATATCAGTGCCAGCAGTTCAGCAATATTGCAGTCAGTCTAATCTCTTTTCCTCTTGCTTATTCTTTTCATTTCCTCTTATTATTAAATGGCCAAATCTCAGCAGTGTTCAGTTCATTTCAGTTTAATTGAACACACCAGGCTTTTATTGGCCTAAAAAGAAAGAACACTCCAAAGAGCTAAGATAAAGGATCAGGATTTGTGATTGGAGTAAATGTGTGTGTGTATTTGTGTGTGTTTGTGAAGAGAGAAGAAGAGGAAGACACCTTTGGATAACTCCAAATGTGGTGGATTTACTGGGTGTGTGTGGGTTGCTGCCAGTTTTTACTAGTGACCAACTGTGGTTCAGTTATAGCAAAAATCACTCAGTTACTGGAAACTGCAGCTAATGAAGCTACAAGCTACTGTAATACACCTGTGTTGGAAGTAGCAAGCTAGCAGCAGAAACAGTGGTGGAAACATCTACTTACAATGTAATATACATCAATAAACTCAACATTTGTGGTGTCATTTATCACATCTGAGCTGTTTTTTTTTCTTCAAGTGGAAATTAAATATGGAAATATTGTGCTAGTCTACTTAGTGGGAAAAAATGGCAAATGAATCACATGATTTTTGAATGTTACTAGGAAATATAGTGGCATCGCTAAAAGGCTAAAACACTGCTAACAGGACATCTTAAAGTCAATTATAACTCTTTGTATTATGAATTATTACACCTTGCGTTTGCAGAGCCTTGAAAAGTTACTATGCATGAAGTGTTTTGATTTAATGAATTGAATTTGTTTTTATATAAAATCTCCACTTTCCAAAACCTGCTTTTATTTCATAGCACCCCTTTTTTTCCCTCAGTAATCATTTCATTTCAAGGTGCCATGTGTCATCAGTGGATTGGCTGTTGCTTTAGCTTGAATAACCTGGCAGCCAATTACATAGCTAGCACTGCCATGTTCATCACTTCTCATTGCACATGATCGATACTGTAGAGCTGTCAGTGTCATGTGGTGAGGAAGTATATACTCTCTTCCTGTGTTGTCAGTTCATTGTAAACATGGTATGTTGGAGATATTGGCAGGAAACTGCAATAAGACGAGAAGAGCAGGAGAAAACTCAACAAAGGTTAAAGGTTATGAGTGATGTTTGACATGTGTGATGATAACTCTGCTAAAGCTGCTGACAGTCCTTTTTCAGACAAGGTGGAATATGCTCAACAAGCCAGCCAGTACTGCATCAACACATGGGTGGCCTATGACACACGATCCAGCTATGCTTAGAAGATGCAAGTCTACACAGAGAAGAACCAGAGGATGTGGGTTGAACTTGATGTGACATCTGGACTTGAGGGGGTTCTCTTATAAACTCAGCCAGTAGTTCCTGAAGAGGAAGATCACCATGGTTGGCAGAGTTAGAGAGAACAAGCCTGAGCTCTGTACTCCTCGCAACAAGAGGAGCGAGAGGCCTTCTCATCAAAGTCTACCTTCATCATCACCACTCTATTTTCTTACCTCTCAAAGAAAGACAGGAATGTGTTCCTCCTGAGATCAGTGATTGTGAGGACATGAAGGCAGCCATCATCCTGGACCTCCACCACAACAAGGGAGGTGTGGACATCCTGGACAAGGTGATTGAAACATACAGCATCCATCATACAGGAGGATGAGCTCCTGCTGGCTCCTGCTCATCTTACATGAGATTATTGATGTGTCCTCATACAAGATATGGAACAAGATCAAATCTACCTGGAAGCCTGATAAGCGAAACAAGAGGAGAGCGTTCCTGGAGCAGCTGGGAAAGGCACTTGTAACCCTACACCTGTCTTTTAATTTGTTCTTTGTTTTTTATTCATTTGTTCTGTCTTATTATCAGCTTGTCAATCAACTCATTGTAAAGCACTTTGAACTACACTAGCCTGTATGGAAGGTGCTATATAAATAAAGTTTGATTGATTGATTGATGATATTTTGTAGTTGAATTCCACATTTGGAATAGAATTAAATTTGTCCTGGTTCCTGACTGAAATATTGATAAGCTCCTGAACAAACGGTGCTGCTATTAGTATTTATGTAACATTCATTCATTCCAACATAGCTGCCATATTCAAATCTGAAACAATTCTATCTCAGACAACATCAGTCAAGCAGCAGCCACAGCTTCATCCCTCATATCATTTTATTTATTCATATTTATATATATATATATACATTATTACTGCAAAAATAATGATAAAATAACTGTTGAATCTTTTCACATCTTTCGTGCCATGTCTTTTTTCATACCAATACATTACCTTTAGCAGTTTTAATAATAACAACAACATCAACAACAACGACAACAACAATAACAACAATAATGATAATAATAATAATAATAATAATAATAATAATAATAATAACGATAATAACGATAATAATGATGATGATGATGATGATGATGATGATGATGATGATGATGATGATAGTAATAATAATAATGATGATTATGATGATAGTAATAATAATAATAATAACAATAACAATAACAATAATAATAATAATAATAATAATAATAATAATAATAATAATAATAATAATAATAATAATAACAGGCTGTTTCCTCAAGCAAAATAGATTTGGGGTTTAAAATTCAATGAAGCTGTTCTACTTAAAGGGTTCAGTGAAGGTGGGTCAATTTCGACACTCAGGACAAGAGGAGTAAATACAATTATTATAACAAAGACAAAGTGTATGTTTGATTGTTTGGAGGAAAAGTAACCCTATTGTTTTTTGGCAGATTTTTATTACAGGTGACAGTTTTAAGGAGGTAATCTTTAACCTGTGGCAGATTGCATTTTAAAACAAGCGTCTGTACTCTATGACAATGCAATTATGCTTCAATTTGAGTTGTAGAGATACAAGGGATCAGATCAGAGACTGGCAGAAAGATAGAGACAGACAGAGATAAGAGGGAGAGCCTCAGGGCAGGAGAAGGTTGGGAGTCCAAGATCTATCTTGAGATGACATCAAAGAAATTATAATATTTTGATTTCCCTATATAAAATACATAGTGATGTGAGAAGAACATGGGAGACATGAGTAAAAATGAAACATATGCATCATTAATAGTGAAGTACTGTCAATGCAGAGTGAGAGCTGGAAGGTGCAAACAGCTGCAGCACCGGTGGTTCGGCCCACATGCACATCACCAGTTCAGGACAGGCAGGATATCCATCGGGAGTATGTGACATGTTGGTGAATGATGTTTCTATCTTACACTGCACTTGGTTATCATGTGCTCTACACGTCCGCTACGCTGTGTCCTTGTTATTGCTGAGACAAATTTCCCCGCAGTGAAGTTCACCCTATCTCACTTTTTTGTTTATCTTTGCATGCAAATGATGTGACCTCCTCTGATAGTGTTCCAGTGGAAGCAGAGATAAATCAGACGCACCTCATGTAATTCAAATGTACTGAAGTGTAGTTTTTTCCCTCAGATCTGCTCAGACACAGGCGTATACTGAAGATATACTGTTTATTTCTTATGAAAATTATTTTTTTTTGTAGGTTTGTATGAATGCATAAAGATTCAGCTGTTTAACTCTCTACGCTTGATTTGAAATGTTGGGTGATGTTTGGAGCTTATGGTGTTTTCAGACAGAACAAAGACCATTTTTTTCCCTTGTGTCATTCACACGACTTTGAGCACTGGACTCTTGTTTGTGTTTATCTGTCGGCTGCCTGGGGGAGAGACTTCACATCTACTTTCATCCCCTCATCCTCTCAAATTCACTGTCTAAACACACACAGTTACACCTTTAGGTAACACTTTACTTTAGGTCCCCATACTTAACATTCATAAGCAGTGTAATAATACATTGTTTAGAATACATAAGCAGAGTATAATGTATAACAGTGTTATATGTCAATAGCTATAATATTACTAAACCTGTGGGCACCCATAAGTGGAGGCCGGTGTACAGATAATTAATGACAAAATAGAAGAAAAAAAAAAACTTGTCTTCATAGATTATAATTATTGACAAATATCCTTTCACCACAGGGTTACCAACATGGCTCCCTGGGATCTTAATAAAATGTATCTGACATGTTTTGGTCAAAATACTACAAGGATCAAGCACCACAGCATTCACTCTGAACAGCCCTGGTCAGTACAGCTGGTTTGGGTGTGAATAAACTTAGACTTTTCTATGATTTAATTGCAATAAGTGGATCAAAAGGATGACGAGATGACTGCATCATGATGTCGATTTGTAAAAAGCTTGAATTGGTCTTTTGTCAGCTCCGTCCACAAGATGAAAAGCAAACCATTTTTAAAATGCTTATTTTTTGGGGCTATGCTAACATAGTAAGATAGAACAGAATAGATCTTTATTGTCATTGTCACAAGTACAACGACATTTTAAGAGCTCCATCTGCATTCAAAATAACAATCTAAAGGCAGAAACAGGGCAGCACCATAATTGTTTTTACACATAGATGCATTCTGTGTAACTTTAAAATGATATTAAATCAACATTTAACCCTTTCATAGTGTTCATATTCTACACCCTCGCAGTATGTTCCAGTTCAATATTGACCTAATCTAAGAATCTCCTCATAAAAAGTATTTATACCAAATTTTGAACGACAGATGTGTTTAGAAAGCATAGATAGCCTATCTGACATTATTAAATGTGTGATTAAACATTGATGTTTCAGAGAGCAAAAAGAGTGTATTTTTTTTAGGTTTTACACCACTGAACATCTACTATCATACAATATCCTGTCCTATTTTATACAAGATATAATAATGCTTTAAATGTATTTTAATGAAACTGAAAAATATAGGAACATTACGGAACTGTGGGCTATAATCATATAAAATAACTATAATCATTAGAATCATCATACACTGTCGTCACTGCAACATCATACAAATAATTCCTCTAGCTACTCTCTTATTGAAACTATTAACTATTCATTAAACATGATCTAATATTTAAATAACAAGCTAAACATTAGAACCCATCCTAACTAGTAAGGAGCAGTGGACAGTTACAGTGCGTCACCCTGGAAATCTAGTCTTCACATTCAAAGCAGTGGTAGACACCTTCATGTGTGGCCCTTGTTTATGTGTTACTCACATTTACAGCAAGTTGTCCCTGTTTTGTTTGCAGTCCTTTTTTTTCTTTTGCACAGCAGAAGTTGCATCTCCTTCTCTTCTGTCCCCTTGCTTTGGCTTGTTGTGGGACTTGTTGATCAGGGTCAGGTTCAGATCTCTGCACTGCCCTAACCAGTGCTGCTGAGGCTGCTGTGTGGAGAAGGTGCTGTAGGAGTCATTGAACCTCCTCCATTTCCTCTTGCTTGCCCTCCTGGAGAGTTCATCTCAGTCCATCTGACAGAGGCACTGTAGGTTGATAAGTCAATAATGTTAGGCACATATAGCTGCAAGAGAACAGCCTGCTGACCTCTGGCCATATTCCATGTTACTTTGAAAGGTTGTTGGCATTTTAGTAGGGTAAGGGTTAGGATGATGTCTTTTTGACCTCTTGAGCTCTGACCTCTGCACCCTTATGTAATATGCTCATAAGGACATGTTTGTTCTTCTTTTGCATGTACGAGACAAGCATGGTGTCATCTGTGAAAGCAAACTTTGAGGACTTCTCTCCTCCTGGTTGCGATCAGGCTTGTTCCACCTCACAGTGCCCATCATTGTGATCTTCTTCTTCAGCAATGCTTGACCAAGCTCATGACATGTGAAGAAGTTGTCATTTTTGTCTGTCTTTGCCAGAACTGTCCTGAAAGTCACTTATAAATGTCTGTTTAAAATGAAACATCTGATCCTAAGGCAGGGTGCATCATCAGTGATGTATCCTGAGGTCAGATTCAGATTCAGATTCAGATCATTTATTGTACCCTTAGCTAAATGTGGTTTCCAGTGAGTGAGTGACCCCATGTTGTTACGCCCACAGACAGACAGTACAGGACAAGAACATGTTAAACAAAGTGACGACTATTGACATCCTCAGTACTACATGTGCACAACCTACCACCAGCACAAGCCTGTACTGCAGTGACTGGAAACGTAGCACTCAGCTAATACCAGCAACATTCGACCATAAGCCTCTACAGTTGAATGCACTTCCAGACATCAAAATACACCAGTTAGGAGTTAAAGTGGAAGTGAATGGACAATGAGAAAATGACACCGTTTCACCACTTCACCTTTTTTACCTTGTTTACCTTGTTTACCTTGTTCACCCTCTTCACACCCTCCTCACTCCCCCATCTTGGAGTTCACTGACCAGATGAAAGAGCTGGAACCAAATTTACACCCCACCCTACTCCCAGTTTCTGTTCCCTAAGCCCCTTTTAGTGTCAACCTCCTCCAATGGTTTGCCATTTGCCATAGTAAACCCGGATTTCCCGGATAATGCATTTAACACACTAAAACTTTAATAGACACCAGGTCTTTGGCAGGGAAAACATTTTTAATAAATGATTTTATTGTCAAGCACAATCTTGATTTTATGGTTTTAACTAAAACTTTTTAGGACCAAGATAACAGCTGTTCTTATAGAGTCAACCTCGCCCAATGTCAGCTTTATGAGAGAAACTTGAGTGCATAAGAAAAGAGGTGGAGTTTACATTTTGTTGAATGATTCCCTCCAATGCAAGTAGACATGTTGTGGAAATGTTGCTTATTTTGAATATGTGGCTCTTCAGCTGAACTCACTTCTCAAGCTGTGTTCCTAAATATCTACAAGCCACTTAAATACTGTGCAAACTTTTTGATGACTTTGCTGAACTGCTGTCTATAATCTGTGTTGACTTTGACTGTGTGGTTATTTTCCATGTTGACAACCCCAAGGACAACAGCACTAAAGAACTGTGTTGCGTTCTTGAGAAGTATGGATTGACTCAGTCATATGATGCAGCCCACACACAACAAGGACTTCATCATTTCCAGGTCTGAACATGTGTAAGATTAAGGTGACTGATGTTCATCATTCCTGTGTTTTCTTTGCGAGTTCTACCTCTGAAAACACCAGTAAAATATTTATTTTGTTTTTTTCTTTCACACCTGCTTTCAGTTGGGTCTCAGTCAATGAGCTTGTGGGTCACTTCAATTCTAAAATGAAAAATGTCATTGATGCCATTGCACCAAGTAATGTAAAGTTGGTACCTGCCAAGAAAAGATCTTCATGGAGATATGCCACACTGGTCAGAATAGGAAAAAAATCAATCAATCAATCAATCAATCAATCAATCAATCAATCAATCAATCAATCAATCAATCAATCAATCAATCAATCAATCAATCAATCAATCAATCAATCAATCAATTATCTAATCAGACATTATTTATATAGCACTTTTCATACAGTACAATGTAGCACAAAGTGATTTACATAATAAAAGCAAGCAAGAACAAAGCAGAATCAAACAAACCGAACACACACACACACACACACACACACACACACACACACACACACATACACACACACACACTTTCTCTCATATCAACACCAGACTGGATAAAACCAAATAAATAAAAGGAACTACAAATATTTAAATCTTTCAAAAATTAAAAGATGGCGAATTAATAAAAATAATTTCAAGCTTGAATTAAAAAGTTAACATTAGTACGAGGACATAATTATATACAAAACTCAAATATACAATAAATAGGCTAAATAAACTAAAAGACTAAACAGTTAAAATAGATAATTAAAAGGATAGAAATTTAGTCAAAAGCCAGACAAAAAATGTAAGTCTTAAGTTTGCTTTTAAAAATGTCCACACTCACAGCTAATCTAAGGTAGGTCATAATAAAACCAATAAAAGAATCTTAACAAGAGAGTGTCGAAATGCTGAATACAGGTGATGAAAAATGAATATCCAGGTTCATTATGACATCCATAAAGAGAAACTTCACATTTATACTTTGGAACTGAAAAATGCAGGGCAGTACTTCTTATCATTGCCAAAAACTAAACAAATGCATGTGTGTTGTTTGCTACTATCAACAGGACAACAAACCTTTCTGTGTCAGCAGCCTCTGAACATCCATCCACCAGAGTCTGCAATGAATTTACTTCCCTCTACACTGACAGAATCTAAAACAAGACAAGCAGTCAGTGCTTCCATATCAGGTTCAGGATATGTGTTGTTCCTGTGTCCATTTAAAATCAATTTAAACAGTATGACACAATGTTATCCATCAACCACAAAAACCTTTATTTAACCAGGAAGTTGAGACATTGAGATTAAAACCTCAACCTGGCCAAGACAGGATCAGTTATCAGCATCACACATGCAACAGGACAACAACAATAACAACAACAACAGAGTAACAATATGTAAAAGTGCAAAATACTAATCAGAACAACAGGCAGCAATAAAAGGTTGCTCAATGGAAACAACTGCAGCTAGCAGTGACTACGTCTTTTATCCTACGTTTAAAATCATTTAAAGTTTCAGTCTGGTCTGAAGACGGTTCCAGGACCAGGGACTGTAATAACAGAGGCTTGATTTTCCAGTTTCAGTTCTGACAGAAGGAACTTTGAAATGAAGCTGAATGTGTGACCTGAGGTTATGTGTTTTTCTTTAAAAATGAAAACTTCTGACTCAAGTATGTAGGGAACTGAGATCACTTTGTAGAGTAAAGGTACAGATGTTGCAGTGTAAACAAAGTGAAGGTTGACCATCCGACCAGGCTATATAAAGAGCAGTGGTGGTTCCTGAAAGCAGAGTTAGTGATGTATCTCAGGGCTGAGTGATACACTTGATACACAGTGATACACAGTGATACACACTGAGTGATAAACTTGGAGGACATTATGCAACATCTGAAATCCTCCTCTTGCTGCCTTAATATTCTGCCCACAGGATTTAAAAAAAAATGTTTCAAATTGCATGGCCTGAAATCTTCTCTTCTCTCAGGTGTCTTTCAAGAGGATCTGAAAACTGCAGTCATCAAGCCACTCTTTAAAAAAGAACAATCTAGACACTTAACTAAAGAGCAATTACAAGCCCGTATTGAACATTCCGTTGTTAAGTAAAATCATTGAAAAAGCTTAACAATGTTTTGGCACTGAACTGTTTTGATGTCTTCCAGTCAGGATCTCAACAACTTCATAGTACTGAGACCGCTCTTGTTAAGGTCTTTAATGACATCCACTTAAACACAGACAGTGACAGAATGTCAGTCCTGGTATTACTGGACCTAAGCGCTGCATTCAACACAGTCAACCACAACGCATTACAAGACACACTGGAAACCTGGGTGGGGCCTTCTGGCACAGTACTAAATTGGTTTAAATCCTACTTAAAGGACAGGAACTATTTTGTGCCTATAAGTAACTACACATCTGACCAGACAGAAATCACCTTGGAGTTCCTCAAGGTTCCATTCTGGAGCATCTTCTGTTCAACATCTGCATTCTTCTTCAGTTGGCTCAGACTATGAAAAACTAAATGTGTTACCAATATTATGCAGATGACTTCCAAATTTACATGATCATATCATCAGGGGACTATGGTCCAATAGAAGCACAGAGTAATAGCATTGAACAAATCAACAATATCAACAATCGGATGTGCCTGGATTTTCTTCAATTAAACAAAGATAAAATTGAAGTAATTGTTTTTGGAGCCAAGGAAGAATAATTAAAAGTCTATGCTCAGCTTCAATTGATAATGTAAAGAACCACAAACCAAGCCAGAAAAATGATGTAGAAAATGATAAAGTCAGCATACCGTCACCTGATGAAGAAAACATTTTGATTGTAATTGTCAATTAAATGGAAAATCAGGTAACATTGTTTATATTGTATTTTAATTTTCAAATTTGAATTAACATTTGAATATTGTTCGCTATATAACTATAAAAGTAAATGTAAAAACAGCCTTTCCATTTTTATTTTAAAATAGAATATAGAACGCCCACACAAGTATGTGAAAATAAAAACACAAATTAAATTATTGCATTTTCATATTCACTCAAATAACACATTATAATGCTATAGTGGAATTACATTTAAATTTTGAAGTTTACATTATCATTTTAATATAGGACCCTATAAGCACCTATAATATTGATAGGATGTTTTGATAGGTGTTGGAGAGTACTACTATATATATGTGAAAAAAATTCTTGTGTCCAAGAGGGATCCATGTGAACTCTGATAAACTACCTCAAGTGACTAGATAGTTACATGTCTGAACATGATGGTGTGTACTGCTGACTGGACTGTCTGTGGTCAAGTTGCATTGTGGGTAAAGTAGGTGCCAGGATTTGACAAGAAGGAAGAACATGTGAAATAAAAAGATGATATCAATGGTTAGATGGATTTTTAGCCATTATTTTTAAACCGTCCATTGTGAGTCTGGCAACATTGTAGGAGTGCAATACTACATTGGTGGAATATTATTTTAACTTAAATGTCTGGTTTATTACAATTGGCTCATAGTTTTATAGTTTTGTCTTTTCTATCAGTTTTGTACTTCATTGCTGTGAGATAAAGGCATCCACAACATGAGCAGTCAGACAACTATCACCTTTCCTTTCCATTGATTATTAGAGTTTTTAAAAAAAGAGTAGTTTGACTAGAAAAGTTGCTCACTTCATCCTACACCCTTTCCAACATCCAATGGTTATTTTGCTTATCTAAAAAATTGCTGTCATTTCTATTTTGTTATATTTCACTGCCTATTTATTTTAACATGTTTGAATAAATCAAATAAACTAAATCTTAACTTGCATATTTACCATAATTGTGTGCACACAATGTTCCTGTGAAATGAGGGCTAATAAGCAACTTCAGTTGTGTTCATGCTCAGTTTGACCTGCAAATACAATATTTGATATGAATAAATGATTGTTTATTGACCTGTTAGACATACTTACAACAACATACAACAATGATACAACAGTTACTTTGCTGACTGATGTGTGATCATACCTGACCAGAAAAGGTGAAAGTTAGATAAACTGGAGCCAAACAACAACAGAATCATACTTTAAAGTTGCTTTCAGTCTATAGTGTGTCTTGCTTCTTGTTCCTTTACTGTGATGTTCTCTTCACTGTGCAGAGTGAGCTACGTTCACAGTTAGTTTTCACATTCATCTGCTGAAGGGTGAAAGTTTCTCTCTGCTCACCTTGATGTACCTTTGAGCATGGCTTGTGACATCACCACTTGTTGGGAGCTGATTATGATTCAACATACAGCTTACACAACTGTGATGTGGAAACATGAAACCTCCAGTGCATGAACACAGTAAAGTAAGAGACAGCTTGTGTCCAGCAGGAAAACATCTGAAACTAAAAATGTTTGCATGTTCATGTGGCTATTTTTAGAATTTCTAGTAAGTTCATTTTCATCCATATATCCCACATCCTCTGCATGTAACCCCTCTCACTGGAGTTAGTAGCATTCCAACTAATCCATATTCTCTGCCCTACTCCACCTATGTCATCCTCCACTTAGCATCAGGTTGCCCTGGTTCCTCGTCACCTGACGCAGACGTTGTTGACCTGGGTGATGTCCGATGTCTGGTATGGCTCCTAAGTTTGTGGTTTCACTCCTCCTGAGGTAGGCTGGCAGCATCAAGGACCTTCACTTCAACTCAGTTATATGCATAATGTTACTATATTTTTTACCACTATTATTTGTTTGTTTTATTTTTTGTGTACTTACTTCACTTTATTGATCTTTATTCTTTCTATGGATGCTCTTCTATATTTACTGTCTACTTGCTGCTGCAATAATGTACATTTCTGTCGAGTATCTTATCTTATTAGTATTTTCAGATGTATTTTAAAATATCTAGGAACCATTTTTATAACCAGGATCAACACCGCCAACTGGTATGAATGATAATAATAATAGAGTTCCTTTCTTTAGTGTAAAATTGAATTGTTTCCCAATCTGTCAGTCTTATTTTTCTCAGCCCCATCTGATAATTCAAACTGCCAAGTTTTGACAGCAGAAACCTCAGTTGACTTTTCAACAAAGCCACGTAACCCCCTTACCAGCTTTCAACAGAGACCTTGGTTAGACCTCAGCGGTGAGTGCACCGTCTATTTGTCTAGCAACCTGCATCTTCCCCTGGAGGGCTATTTCATTATGGCGTTAGCTGCCTTATTTCCGCTTAAAACTACCTCGCGCACAACAATCAACTTGTAATGTCTCACAGGAACACTGCATGATATGTACTTTCTGTGTGTGTGTGTGTGTGTGTGTGTGTGGTGGGGTATTCCCAAGAAAGGAACGTTTCTCCACCTCACTGAACAAGAATAATGAGTTGCTGGTCTGTCGAGGGAGGGGACAACTCCTATCATCTCGCTTTCCTCCCTCCTGCCATTATTTGCCAATTACCAGCATGTAAAATGTCTTATATGTGCCCACCACCAACAACCACACTCATAATAGCTTTGTAATTTACTAATTCATTTTGAGGATTTGAGGTATTATTTGATGAGCTACTTCAGCTCAATAATTGGAAAGTGGAAGGGGGGGAGGTTTACATACAATATGATTAGCCAATTAGTTCAATTACCAAGCCTGGCAAATCCCAAGCTCCTCCCTTTAAATGTGGATGTTCTTAAGCGTTCAGTCGTTATTATTTGATTTTATTCTTTGATTTTGTACCTTGTTGTAGCAATCCAAGAGAGGTTCTTTGAATTATCTACTGTAAAAAGGCATTAGCAGGAGTGCTGAAGGGAGAATTTCCATTACATTTGGGATTGGCTCCACTGTCGAGGCAAGTTTCATTATCTTTTCGAGAGGTTTGCATCGGAAAATATCCTCTGGCACCGCCATGATTTTTCAAAGAGTATGTTCTGCTTTCTGCCTGTGTAGATAAATAAAATGGAAATTCTAATGAAACTTTGATCCAGTGATATATTGTATTAGGCTTGTGGTAAGGGATCCAGACCATTTGCACCATAATGAACCCTGAAGCATTTTTCCTTTTCTTCCACACTTAAAATTCAATGATAGATGGTCCATTCCATTATACCCCTCTAACTTCACTTTGTTGTGCAAGTCTGCCATCGAACATGATCAAAAATAGATTGACAGAGATTCAGAGTTGTTCAGCCTCTCTTCATGTGCCTTTATTTATGTGGTTTGGCTTTTTGAAAAGTCATATCTTTGATCACATTACTGTTGCAATGTGTATGAGAGGACTGAAAGGCTGACATGAGGATGACCTCTGCAGTAGCACCATCATCACACAGTGTATCTGTAGCTGATGTTAGTTTGGGGCTTTTTAAAGATACTGACAGTCCAGTGCCCTCAGGCAACACACATGACTCAGGGTGTAACTTATGGCAACAAACACAGCTGCCAGAATAGTACAGTGACAGTGTCCAGTACATTTTTATCACAGCTGAACTAAAATACTAAGACTGATATGTTGTGTAAGTGCCACAGTCATTTTCCATGTGTAGAGACACATCTGTGGACTGTTTAGATCAAATCAATTATCACATGTACTGTATGTATCAGCTAGAAGTGTTGACTCCAGTCAGATGACTTGGACTCTGATCAGACTCAAGAAGATAATCAGTGGTGGAGCAACGAGCCAACAAAGACAAAGAAGAATAAAACTGCAGGCAAGTAAACATGGATGTCATCAATCTATCATTTAAAATGTACAACAACAAAAAAACACCATACACACATTGTTTTAGCCAGACTTTTCCTAATGTGACCCACAGTTTACAAAAATGGAAATAAAATGCCTTTTCTTTTTTTTTTTTTTTTTAGGGCAAGTTTGTCCTGTTTATTAAAAACAGGAGTGGCCAGAACCGGTCCACTGAGGGGTCCAATCCAGCTCACTGGACACATTTTATCAGTATCTCTTACCAGGGTGACCCTAGATGGTTTATTGCAATAAAGTTATGATATTTATTATACATATTATACACTACTTATACTTTATTATGCAGTGGTTTTACTGGTCCGCCCCACTTGAGATCAAATTGAACTGTATAAGGCCCCTGGACTAAAATGAGTTTGACACCCCTGCTGTAAAATGTAAAATAGTGATTGTGAATGTTTAGTTTTTTCCCCCACAAGAATAATAAAACAGAAGGATTAAAAACATTTTTTTAATGACTGATGGGGAATTGACTAACGTGAATTGGTGTAGCGACTAATTATGAGTCAGAATATGAACAGTATTTAAGGGTTAAAGAGTGGGGTTAAAATGAGTGCATTGACTGTGTGTGTGTGAGACTTCATGTTTGTTAGAAACAATGTGTTCTGATGGGACACACTGCTTGTTTAAAAAAAGACTTTACATCATCTCCATACTTATACATACAGTCTATGTTTATGCTAGTTGTAAGTAATATATAAAAGCAGTTCTCTGCAGCAGACAGAGTGGGCCTTTGGTGACTGTTAGGAATGATTCTGCAGTCATAGTCATCATCACTTTCTTCTTCTTGCTTTTCATGTTGCATTTTCAAATTTCAGATGGGTGTATAAATGTATGAAGCATGTCATGATGCAACTCTGGACAGTTGCATCATGACATGGTAAAATGATAAGACAGTGATTTCAGAGTGTGTGCTTTTGTGCTTTGACATTTTTAATACATACATTTCCTGACAGAATGTGACGCCTTTTTTCAGCACAATATTTTGCCAGAGTTGATTTCCTCATCTGCATCAGTTGCATGGTTTTGTTGATTTTAGCTCATATCGTTCTCTTTTTGCATTTCTTTTCACCGTGTCACCTGCTCTGCCTTTGTACACTTGTTGTCATTTGTTGACGCAACTTTGGGAGAAATTAGAAGCGCTTGGTTTGTCGCAGATCTCCCCACTAATGCAAATACAGCAGAATCATTATCGTGAAAATTAGATTGCTCAGAGGTATGAATTGAAATCATGACTTTAATGGGATTCATCTTCAGAACACTGGTGGCACTGCTACTAATCTCATCATAAAAAATGGCATCTTTGCCAAAATAACATAGCAGTCGTAACATCAGAATCATTTCTCTGTGATTTATGAAGCGTTGCTTTCTGCTGTAAACAGGGTCAGAGCTGGTGCTACCTCGTCTTTTTGAAGTCAGGTCATTATCTTAATATCAAACCTGTTTTGCTGTGCTGCTGCGTTTCTATCATGTGAGTAAAGGAGCGTCAATACAAGCTGTTAAAAGCAATGACAAAGGAAGAATTTAAGCCTTCATGTTCGTTTGAAGTTGTCAATACAGCCTGATTGATTTTTCTCCTCTGGTTGATTTTGGTCGATCCTGAGCAGCTGTTTCACACTCTAAGTGATAATCCATGACTTCTTTGTTTTATTTAGGTAACATAAAAAAACTGAGGTGTCAGGGAGGATAAAGAATGAGGAAGAGGTAAAGGGCTGCAGGAGTTTCCCCAAGGCTCAGTAGCCAAAAGCCAGTGATCCACGACACCTTGCCGAGGAGGAGGGCAGCCCTGAGGGGAGCAGGGAGGAGCGTATTGGCACATTAACTGGAGATCCAGTACAAGGCAGCATTCAGAGCAGCATTCAGAGCCACAGGAGAGACTGTACCCACACCACAGTCCAGGAAGAGATCCTCTGTGTGCAGGTGTAGGCCAGCAGTTCAAACTCAGAGGCCCAGACTAATCGTACCACTTGAAGACCTTCAGAGGCTACACCCACGAAGGTCCTGGGTAGGTGAGGGTTGGGAACAAGGGGGAAATATGCAGCATAAATGTGAGTGTGGAGATGTGACAGGACAGAAGCAGGCATATTGATACAAAGTGTTGGACAATTATAGATATTGTCCAAATGATAATAGTACAGTAGAACTGCACAACTGCAATTTATCTGACTAAGACTGTGCTTTAATTAGATTTATTTTCCCTATAGATTACAGTCCAGGCCTTATATGATGTTCTTCATACAATTAAATAAAACAAGTTGATTTAAGTTGGTATAATACAACTTATCTACATCCATTTAGAGCAGAGGTCACTAATAGGTGGACCGCGGTTCGGATCTGGACCCAGACACTGTTTCTATTTTAACTGGTGCAGCTTCTCCAGCTATTACGGTAAAAGTGCAGCGGCCCTCAGAAACTCACAGACCACTGTGTATAGCCAATCTTCTCACATGACGCTAATCAGCCAATCAAATCTGAGCATTGGGACATGCGGAGAGACCCGACTGTCAGTGAGATACACACAGAGAAAAGAGGAGAGACAGAGAGGAGGCAGATGAGAGATAAAACTAAACACTTTATTTAAGAAGCACAATCATAAGCTTTCTGTAATGCACTTTATTTTATAATGTCATCTTTATTTCATATAAGAAAAGAACATTTATTTATTTTATTTTTTTTTAATGTATTTTATTATTGAATTGAATCCCACCAGTTGAGTGTAAATACTAATAAATGAATTGTACTGTATTTATGTGACAGTCTACAATCTAGCCACTAGACACAGATGCTGATGGAACTACAATGCTACTTCAAGCTACTGAAAAACAACTCATTATGATGTTCTGGACCTTCACTTGAGGACATTTTCACTAATTGGACCTCAGTGAATTTTAATGAATATGATTGTTGTTCACCTGATTTAGAAAAAAAAGACATCTGACCAGCAATTTATTTTAGATCATTCTGACACATCAACAATGAGGTGATCTACTAACCAGTATTGTGTGTGTATATAAAGCTTGATATATATCTGTGCTGTAGAGCTCTGTTGTTCAGCTCACTGGGTGATACATTCTGGTTATCGTAGCTTGTTTAGAAACGTTGGTAGTTTTGTCGTTTTGATTAATGTTAGCTAGCCAGCCAACTGTCCAGCTGTCTTTATAGCTGGTGAAGTTTCATCATGATGGAAAAAAGTTAGTGAGCAGCATGTTTTGTCTTCTAAACATATCTGAAAATTAGAATTAGATTAGAATTAACCTAAATATATTTTTAGAAGGCAGGGTGTTGAACATTTAGGAAAGGCCTCTGAGCCCTTTATTCTTATAACGTGGTTGTTCCACACTGTTCATGTATTGTTTGTACTTGTAATGTATTGATGAAAATGATAAGAAAACTATAACAAACAGTTTAAAATATAGATGTTTCAAAATCTATGAAACAATGAATAACAATGAAACCAAAGCTAGAAAGGGGGTTTATAGATTATAGACAGTCAGACTGCAGACTGGTGCCCACAAAACCAAAGTGAGAGTCTGCTGTCTGACACAAAACATCACAAACCAAAGAAACTTGGAGTAAAGAATGAGCAACCACATCCCCCAAACTATCAAAGGTGAATACAATCCCAACTGCTCCTGTGACTGGAGGTCACCATCAACCACACACTGTAGAAGAAAGCAAGAAGAATAAAAAACAATTACAACAAATGCATTCTATTAACAATGATTCAAACTAAAAAGTTCAATCTAAAATAAACAGCAGGCAGAGCTGCCTGCAGAAACACAAAAAGAATCCTATTAAAAGTGGCCCCAGGTTAATATGATTGAAATAGATTCTATGTTCATACTTAGAGATGGGTTATTAAAAGACTACCTTTTATGCTTTTTCTTCAGCAAAGTTAAAATCATTAATCATTAAAACATTAAACATAAATCTACCTCGACTACCTACATTACCCAAAATTAAAAGTGTATAAGATGATAAAATAAAATAAAAAAACTAACTATGCAGTAACCAGGGCAGGGACAAGAGGATGCAGCAGGTAAAGAATGAGTCCAGGTTTCACATCTGCATGTTACTACAGCTACAATGTTAGCATCTATTCCATTGGATGGCAGTGTATGTGTGTCTGCATTGTATTTAGCAGATAAAACACACAGACACAGCTGCCTGCTCTCTGTGAGCTGAATAAAGCTGGGAGGTGGAGGTGTTTATTTGGACACCTGGGAGAGAACGATGTGTTTCTAATGGAAATGTAGACAATTAATCTGTGCTAATAAAAACTCAAAAGAAGACCTTTAAACAAATTGCAGTGCTTTTCCCTTTTCCGGAGCATGAATAGCATTACAAACATTTTGTAAATAAGCAAATTAGTGATAACAGCACAGCAGTATTCTGGCATAAATGCATTGTTCTCTTTGTGGAACAGAGAGCTCTATTATTTTCTCCATACAGCTCAAAAATCTATTAAAAATGCATCAATTGTGGCCTCAAATTTTCCAGTCATTGTCAAATATAGCTATAGTATGACATTATATAAAAGCTCAATAACTAATTCTTATTATAGATATTTTTAAGGAATGTGGTGTGATGTTCATGCAGGAACTTATTCTACATTTGAACTTTTTAAAGGTCACAGATTTCAAACTAACAACAGAACTTCTTTTTTTTTTTAAAGAGGATATTTGACAGAGGTCTCGGGAGACTCTCAGACTTCAGGCTGAATATTTTCTTTAGACTAGAAATTCTCTGCAATCTCACCTCAGTTACAATGGAAAGAAAATGTGAAAATGTGTCTCCTTGACTATTTAATGAAGTAAAACTAAATCGACTAAAACTACAGGGTGCATTGCACTTTTACATAACTGACAATTTCCAGAGAGAAATAAATGTTCATTAAAACTGGTGAGCGATACACTGTTATCAGCATATTCACAATCATAATACAGCTACAATACAATAGTCACCAAGCTGGATTCATGGTAGAAACTACATTTTTATTTTATGTTTATTTTTAATCTTAACTACAGTGTTATAATGTACTGTATTCTTAATATGAGACTTAGCTTGGAAGTGACTGATAAAGTTTAAAAAAAAAAAAAAAAAAAAGGAAAAAGGGGGTAGAAAGAAAAGCTCCTTGCTTCATCATACATCCATTCCAACATTGGATATTTACATTTTTTTGCTGTCATTTCTATTTTTTTATAAACCAGAACCTATTTGTTTTGTTTTGTTATTTTAACATGTTCGAAATAAACTAATTCTAAATTCTGACACTTAAGTCTTTCACTGCTCTGTTTTAAGTTTGATTTCATCTATTATTAAGTTCCTCATGCCTGCCTGTTTATTTATACATGTGTATGTGACTGTGTGTGTGTGTGACTGTGTTTATGATTGTTTTACTTCATATGTCTCTTTGTAATGATGGTAAACAAATTATATTTATTATTATTATTGGTAGTATTAGTTCAGTCCAGTTGATCCTCTGAATGCATACAAGTATATTATGGAAAAAGTTCCATCTGCTTCTACAGCATCAGCAACTCACTGAAGTATCAATCAATTTTCAAGTCAATTTTCCAGCAGTTTGGGTTCACACAAGTTATTTATGTGTAGTATTGACATGATACATGATCAACAATGATGATGTTCAAACAACAATATTAAATACTAATAAAACTAACAGTAGGCTATAAAGGATAAGATAAAGATAAAAATGTCAAATGTCAGCGTTTGACAAATAAACTATAGTAGGCCTATAGCAATTCTGTTTTTATGATATTCATGTTTTCACACACACACACACACACACGCACATACACACACACACACACACACTGTTACATGCCGTGTTGTGTTTGGTGCTGTTTCTTTGTTTTTCTTTTCACCAGGTACCGCCCTTCTCATCCCTCCGCTGATTAATGCAGCTGTGGCACATCAGGGCTGGGTGTTTAATAGCCCTGTAAAGCTGGTGCCGGGGCAGTGGGCCTTCTGGCAGCGTGCTGATCGTACCTGTGTGGTGGTGTACATGTGTGTGTGTGTCCAGTGGCGTTGTCTTATTGAATCATCTTTAAGTCGGCTTCCCTTATTTGTGAGCTTGTTTTTGGTTTGATCTTTAATAAATCATTGCCTTACAGTTAACATAGTTTGCTCTCTGGTGCTCGTTATTGTTATGCCTTTTGTTAGTTGTTTTGCTTGTTACTTCCCCCTCCCCTAGGCTTTATTGGGGTCGTAACACATACACACACACACTCCACTGACATTTCCAACACTGTTTACATAAATGATGCGTACAGTGAGTTAAATCATCAGGTTCAGGCCAGTAGCTCCACATTGTAACAGTTACACGTTCCACTCAATCAGCTGCATGTTTGTCTGAACTGAACCCTCGTCTCATACAGTAGACGGTTAGTCAGGGTGAAAGCAGCTTGTATTCATTGAGCAAGCTCTTTCTGGTTTAACCCTTTACCTTTACATTTTAACTTGAGTCTGTACAAAATTGAGATTTCGTCTTGACCAAAGTTGTGGATCAACATTGTCATCATTATATCAGATCAAAAAATAGAGGTGGATCCTTTGACCAGGTGTTCCTTAACCATTTCTTCTCCCATGCATCAATTCATTGCTCTGCTTCTAGCTGTCATTTTCACTTCACTCTTACACTCATTGCTTCACCTGTCACTTCCATTGTGTGTATGCAATGCATTCAGCATGTTTATATCTACAGGTAGTCTGCTGCTTGCTGATGGAGACTAGTGTACTAGAAGTGTAGTAGAAAAGTGTTTTTAGATAATATTGGGTATACTGAGTCACAGCTCTCTGTGAATAGAGTAACATTAATGTGTATGCAATATTCAGAACATGAGTTTTTTCATAAATGTACAAAAATAATTGATCTTAAAGATAAGAACAGACTTATTCTTTGATTATCTTTGTATATGTTTTTTTTTATGAACTTTCCATCCTTAAAAACTCACCCACAGACATCTCAAAGGAATATACACACACATATACACAACACACACACCTCCCCCACACAGTCATGAACTCATATGAAATCCCTCTCTCATGTTAACAAACCCTCTGCATCCCACTGACAGTCCTAACAGGATTTGAAAATGCTTTGCTCTTGGTAATGAAATGCACATAGCGGCAGCTTGTGTTGCCCCGGGCAGCATCAAACATGTCAACAAGGATGTTTTGGAGTAGTTTCTCTCTCTGTAAGTAGGTTAGGTCCACTGTTCCCACACCATTACTGAGAGTGTACGGGATGAGGAGGAAAACCTTTCAAACTTGCTGCTCGCTCCAAACACATTAACGTGTTTATACCCGAACCCTTTTAACACGAGAACCACCAGGGGTCGCTATATACCTAAAACTACTCATGAGTAAAATATACGCGGGTATTTGGTTACCACGTTTCTAATGCTAAAAAAATGTACTCTGTCATTGTCAAAGTAATGTCCTAAGTCACAAAATAAGTTTGTTGAATCATCAGCTGTTGGTCCTCTTGTTTTATAATTTAAGTATCATTATGAACACGAATCAATGTCTATGACTGTCAGTATCAATCAGTCTAAAATGACACTGAAAATGTTTACTGAAAGGAAATATTTGCACATTTGGGCAGGGTGATATTATTATAAAATGAAATTCATCATATAATTAGATAACATGCAATTTAAATAACCAGAGTGCCCTAAATTACCCAAATGAACAATGTAATGATGCAACATGACAAAATCAAGCTCACAGTTTCAACTTCAATCAATATACTATTTTAAGGCATGAGTTATCTTAAAGCAGGGATGTCAAACTCATTTTAGTTCAGGGCTCACATACAAGTGTGCCGGACCAGTAAAACCATTGCTTAATGCCTACAAATAATATATTATAACTTTACTATAATAAACCATCTATTTAGATAACAGATGAACAGCCTTAGATATCTTAGGAAAAATTAGTGCAATTTCAACAATATTATGTTTTTCAGATTATTTTGCACAGAAGCTTGTGATTGACAACATTTATCATGTTCAATATATGAATGGTGTAAATATGACCACGATATGTATTCATAGTCGAGGTGGAAAAAACGTCTGAGGCAGCAGAAAAATTGGAATTACTTTTCTGCAATTTCCATATTTTTCAAACTTATCCAGTGGGCCGGATTGGAAACCTTTTGCAGGCTGGTTCTGGCCTGTAGGTAAAATATGTTCTCACTAGTTGTGTTTAATCATGCAGATGGCATAATTTGCTGTGTTAATCAACAGTTACAAAGGGACTATTTCTTCAGTAGAAAGAAACCCTGAGTCATCGTAATGTTTAGTTCAGCATGACAAACTAAACCACATTCATTGTATTAAGGTGGAAGCAGAAGTTTTAGAGAATATATATCTAAAAACTGAATAAAAGCATAACTATCTGTATGGATAAATGGCACCAGGAATCATTTACATACTGAGCTGCGTAGTTCTACCTCCTCTCTTTACACAACACTGTGTTAATGGTGATGATCACTCACTGTTTTTAAAGCAGTACCTGCATAGCAACCACCGGCCATAATGAATGCAGTCATACAAGCACCTGAGTGGAAGAAGTCAAGTGATAAAGCAACAGTCAAATATTGTTATATGAATACAGAGAACAGACTTAAAGTTCAGGTGTGATAGCTGCAGAATGTTTAACATCAGACACCATTGATTTATTGATTATTAATAAATAAGAGCAATGCTACATGTTAAAAATTAAAATTAAAGTAGTGGAAATATTTCAACTCTGATGTTTTACCCTCTCCCTGCTGGCCTGCCATGTGACATGAGTTTAAAGAGGAGCAATAATTAAAGGAAATGAAATAAAACAGATGACGGAGACAGAGAGGGACTTCCTGTGCTGATTGAAAGCACGGCCTTTTAATTAGTCACTTCCTCTCTGAAGTCAAGGGCCAAAGGTCAAAAGTGAGTGATAAGTTAATATGGCACAGAGCACAGAGGATACATTGTTCCTTTACACAGACAACATGAGAGATTTGCCTCTGTGTGTGGACATCAGTGTGTCTTCATGGACACAGTGAGCAGTGTGTGGAGACATATGGATCTGGTGACTGCAGTTAGTCTTGTGTGGTCAAATCATTTCCCGTGTTGCCAATTCTCAACGTTCCCAAATCAACTGACCCTGTTTTCCATTCTGTCAAAATTATTTTCACTCAGATAAAAGTGAAAAATATAAGCACTGAGAACTTTCACAGATGTGTCTTGGATGGAAGCAAGAACATAAACACAAGAAAAAGGTCCTATCTGCCCAAATATCAAGAAGCCGATGTTCTTTGCTGTAAGTACAGGTTGGACCTTGTGTCATTCTCTGGATAGCTTCTAGCAACTGTTTGCTCATCTGTATCCCAGCATGCAAAGCACACTGAGGTACAGGAGCTGTGTAGCTCAAATTTGCGGAGTACACCTTGTACTATAGGTGTGTTTACTGTGGTCTGAATCAGTGGATGAGTTGATACATTTAACTCAGGTACTTTTCACACAGAGACAAATCCAAGATTCATACAAGCCAACAATACAAAATGCATACAATAATATTCACTTTCCACATTCACTCCACTCATTGGTCAGATGTGTCTGGAGCTGGAACAAGTACATAAACACAGGAAAAAGGTCATCTGGAAAATTCAGCGTCCTTTGTTGTGCCAATTCCAGGTCAGATGTCAATTTATTCTCCAGCAGCTGCTAGCAACTGTACATTTCATGATTTCATTGCACACTGTTTAACTCAAAATCACAAAGTTAGATCCTAGGAGTTGGGTCAGTATCATTGTACAGCAGAGATCACTAATAGGTGGAAGGCAGTCCGGATCCGGATATTTTAACGGATGAAGCTTCTCCAGCTATTACGGTAAAAGTGGTCACACAACTGTATAGCAAATCTTCTCACGTAACGCTGATCAGCCAATCAAATCCGTGCATTCGGATATACAGAGAGACTCGACTGTCAGTGAGATACACACAGAGACAAGAGTTCATATGTGTTGACATTTTTTTTTATAAAGTTATTAGATGTGAAATTAAGTTTATGGTCTAAGTTTAAATTAAGTTATCTTATTTTTCTAAAACTAAACACTTTATTTAAGAAGCACAATCATAAGCTTTCTGTAATGCACTTTATTTTGAAATGTCATCTTTATTTGATATAAGAAAAGAACATTTATTTATCTTATTCTTTTTTTATTCATATTTGTTTATTTTATAATGTATTTGAATCCCACCAGTTGAGTGTAAATACTAATAAATGAATTGTACTGTATTTATTTGACAGTCTACAATCTAGCCACTAGACACAGATGCTGATGGAACTACAATGCTACTTCAAGCTACTGAAAAACAACTCAGACATTATGATGTTCTGGACCTTCTCTTGAGGACATTTTCACTCATTGGACCTCAGTGAATTTTAATTTAATTTCAGGGGACATGTGGATAATGTTGCTCTTTATGTTCCCTTCATCACGTGGTTTTGTTGGCCACCAGTACTCTGCAGCGCTCGATTCAGGACATGTGAGGGGATAGACAGGATGTTTGCGGGTTAGAAGAGAAACCCCTGATTTACTATATGGTGAAACAAATGTGTGTGTGTGTGGAGAAGGGTTTGCAGGTCTTGAGGCTATATCCTGACCTTTGAACCCTCCTCTCCAATGCCCCTCTGTCCCTTCCTCTAAGGCTCTTTGATGCCTGAGGACCACTGACAAGAATCAGTATGTGATCAGTTAAACAGAAGGAAAGAACAGTGTCTGGAGGTAAATAGAATCAAAAGCATTCCATGAAGAAACAGAGCGTCAGTGTCACTCGGCCTACACTCATTATCTGCTAGATTTCGTCTGTATCACAGTACGCTGCCATCAACTTCCATCCCTTTAATTGGTAGAAAACTTTACAGTGAACTTTGCATGCGTCGGATATCACAGAAATAATGTTTTTGCTGTTTGTCTGTTCCCTGCGGGCAGAGAGACATAGGTAGACAGAGGAGGGAAGAAAGCGAGGGAGGCAGCGGAGCGTTCAGTTTTCTCGTCTCCATTCGGTGTGTAAGCCTGCTGGTGACAAAACGGGAGACAGATTCCCCCCCCCCCCCCTCCATCCCTCCTTCCTCACTGCTCAGGGGAAAAAGGGCTGTCAGAAACAAAGCGTGAAGGTGTGAGGGCTGAGTTTGGCATGGTGGGGTAATCATTAGAAAGAGTAAGGGGCGAAGGCTGGGGGTGGGGTTGTGGGGCGGGGTGTGTCGGGGTGTGTGAGCATGTGTGTGTGTGTGTGTGTGAGTGGGTGGGTGGGGGTGTCACAGGGGGGAGGAGGGTGAGCTCGTTAAGAGGAGCCTGCAAATTGAAAGTGGCGAAGCAGCCGACGTGACTTAAGAGTTACAAATCACTACAACACGCTCCAGTCAGCCTGACAGACTGCTGCTCCCTGATGCATGCACACACACACACACACACACACAGACACACAGACACACGC
Source organism: Scomber scombrus (assembly GCF_963691925.1). Classification (NCBI taxonomy): domain Eukaryota; kingdom Metazoa; phylum Chordata; class Actinopteri; order Scombriformes; family Scombridae; genus Scomber; species Scomber scombrus. The sequence continues at coordinate 31,692,900 of NC_084978.1, forward strand.
ACACACACACACACACACACACGCACACACTGAAACAGCTAATTAGACTGCACGCATGCAGGTTTGTGCTTAATGGTATCTGCATAAGATTTTCCTACACGTTACAATGTAAAGTGTGTGTGTGTGTGTGTGTGTGTGTGTGTGACATGTGCACATCCCTGTCGTCACTGTCACTTTTCTGCTTCACAGTGTGTGTGTTTGTGATGATGCCCTGACTTTTCCCCTGTGACAGTGTTTCTAAGTTTGCCATCTCCCCGGCTGACAGCGAGTGTATGTGTGAGTGTAGCCTGTGTGCGTGTGTGTGTGTGTGTGTGTGTGTGTGTGTACCAAAGAGCCAAGTGAGCATGGCAGCTACCTCAGAGGAGGTGGCTTCTCCTCTAATGCAGCCGGTGTTAAATGTTACTGGCTGCCTTAGCGGCTCTGTCTGCCTTTCCTCATCGGTGCAGCTGAGCACTTTGCTTTAAGCTCCTCTGTCTTGTTTATTCTTTCGTCCTCTCTGCCCTCACATGTCATTCTTCTCCCAAGACATAAATCCACTCTCTTCTCAACTATGAGCAGTGGCATCTTTAGCAGTGAAGCTCTGGTGGGGAGCATGGATTTATTAGGAGCTGATTGGCACTTGTAAGGATACACACACCAGAGAAGTGGACACCTTGTTCCATAATGGTGGTGCTTTCTACTAGTGCAGGAACAAAAGCTGTGGCAAGGCGAGCTTTAACTATTACGCTATGAGCTGCTACAACAGTCTCCCTGAAGATCTGAGAACAGCTGTTATAAGAATGGTTTACAGCCATTCTTTTCAAATTGTATATTTTATCTTATATCTATTTTATCTTCTTTTATTTTGCTAGTCTCTGTCCTTTTTTCATCTAACTCTATTTCAACTTAGTTCTTAGCTTTTATTAAACTCTTTTATTATTTGATCTTACTTTTGTTCTGTCTCTTTAATCTATTTTAAAATAGTACTAAGGTCTTATTCTAACCTTTACTAAACTTTTTTTCTCTTATTACTTATAGATTTTTAATGTAGATCTTAAATTGTTTTTATGTGTGGAGAATAAACGTGGTGCTGCTGCTGCATGTTCCCTGGCCTGTAGCTGAGGAAGTGTTTGGTCCCAGATCACATGTTAGAAGATAATAAAAACATAAGTATAGAATTTGATGTGTTGTGACATATGGATTAATTTAATAATTAGGCTACAATAATATACAGGTGAGATAGTCAATCCTCAATTAAGATTTTTTTGGGTGGTCTATGCCTTTACAAATAAATGACAATGAATTTAAGGGTCCATTGTTGATTTACAGTTTGAAAGTGAGCATAGCATAAGATGGTTCACCTGGGAATAGTATGATATTAAGTTATCACATTTTCATGTGATACTGATACTTTATTGGTCATACAGGGCACCTTAACTGAAATGTTTCCCATTTATTATTCCCATTGACAAATTCTTCTAAACTGTCAAATATCTTTTATCACTCACCACAGGAAAGGATCTCTGCACTGTCCCTGCATCCTGCACCTGTCTCTGACTCTAATGCACCTAGATGTCAGGAGAGGAGGAGTGATCATTATTTAGTGAGCAGTGTCTATTCTTTCACATTTATAATCAGAACAAATGATACTGAATATAAATACTGAATATAAATACAACTGACTGTAAAGTAGCTACCAGTCTGTGAAACTGGAATTTTACCCAAAGTCCTCAGCATCAGGCCAAAGATTACTCCTCAAAAAGTAGAATATTTGTCAGTTTTATGAGCCAGTTTATAAATGAGGCAGCCAGGCTTTTATTAGTCAGCTACTGTCCATAAGAGACTCAGGTGTAGTTAGCTGAAGTTAACTGATTACTACCAGTGATGACTTACTTTACTCTTCTTTGAAAAAATAACTTTATGTCCATGTTGTCTGGGGGAGCAAACATCAAACCAGCCAGAAACAGACCAGTCCTCTCTAAGGTAACAACCAAATAAAAACTAACCACCTCATCTTTTCACTATTACTAACATAGCATTAGCGCTTCTTAACAGTTTGCTAACTCAGCAGTTTGTGTAGAGACAGAAACATAAACAACATCTAGTTTCAGTAAGTTAATAATGTCCTGAACATGTTGTTGTGACAGTGTTAAACCCACCTTAAACGTCCCAGTGTGTGCACAGGCGGGGAGTTCCGGTCCTCTGAAATGATGCCAACGCGGAAGTAAGTTAAAACTGCATTCTATCAAAAGTCCACCAGGGGGCGACCGTTTTGGTGTCACAAGGACTTCCGTCTCTATACAAGTCAATGGAGAATTCACCAACTTCTCACTTGATTTCTAACCTCAGTAAACGTTTTCAAAATGTGTTTATGGTCTCAATCGCTAGTTTAAAGCCTTCTTCAATGCAGTATGATGTTCATTTGTGAAATTTTGGCCTCCCTGATTTTATATTTGACGATAAAGCAGGGTATGCATTAGGGCGTGGCTACGTCGTGATTGACAGGTTGATTGGTTCACAGGTTCAGGAGTGCTGCTTTTAGTCACGACAGGCACCAACTTTTTCTTCAAAGTCCATATTAAAGGGAACCTATTATATTAAAGCTGCCGTCTGTAACAATTTTTGTAGTAGAATAAGATACAGATAAGCTGTGTCAAAACAACCAATCAGAGCCCGGAGGAGTGTCAATGACGCTGTACACACTGCTGGCAGTCCCCCTCCCCCGCACAGCACGTGCTCTCACTCGGCAGCGCTCCTCCCCCTTGCAGCGCGTGCTTTGCTCTCACTCGGTCAAACAGGCTTCCTTTCTTAAGGCTTCTACGCTGGGTCGATGCCAAGCCGACGGCGTACCTACGCAGAGCTCTCTGCATCGCCGTGAACCCCTATGCCGTCCCCTGACGTGCACCTCTCCAGAAATGTAACTACGCGTCAAGGCAACGCAGACCGCGAGAGCTGTGATTGGCTTGCTTGGTAGCAACGTATTTCCAGTATTCTGAAATTAATTACGGTCGCCATGCAATAAAAGCATATTTTCTTCCACATCCAACAACTGCAGCAAGATCCTCTCTCTTTCGGTTGCCATTGTTGTTGTTTACTGTGACCGGAAAAGCCGGTAGCTAAACAAAGAATCAACTCGAGGCACCGATAACCATTCAGGAAAGGAGCACATCCCCCTACCACTCTGGCTGTGAATTGCACCGTGACAAAACACAACACGATGGAGAGACGCAGAACTTTGAGTGAAAGAAGGGTAGAAACCACTGTGGAACCCAAAATGAATATCCGAATATCTGTCGAATATCCAACCTCAAACTGACTTCACCACGGTCCATATGAGGACATTTTTTTCAAAAACGACTTCCTGTTCAAAGACAATGCTTAGTTTTTGTACTTATCAGGTACTACTAATCCCAAATATCTTGGAGAAATTAAAAATGCATACCAAAGCTGATACAAAGGCAACCGTAACTCAAATAACTACTAGTTACAATGGAGGCATGAGGAGGAGCATCTCTGGATGTGCGATCCCTTCAGTGTACCTTTCTTTTAATGGCTACTTCCAGCAGGATAACGCACTGAATGGGTGTTAAATTGATCAGCTTGCAGACTGTGTCATGTCTGAGGGAAAATCTGGACCTTCAGTCTAGACCGACCCACTGTCCTACACAGTGGATGAGACAGTATAAAGGGACTAGGCACAGTGTTGCTTTGAGCTTAATGCTAACACTAGCATACTAACTAAAGCCTCACAGAGCTGCTAACATTGCTGTACACTCCTGTAGAGTATTTTAACTGTGGACTAACCAAAGCTATCTATGTCCCCCTGCCTCCAGTCTTTATGATAAGCTAACCTAAGTATTGATATCCATCTTCTTATCTCACTCTCTGAGTGAAAGCGAAGCATTTTCCCAAAATGTTGAACTGTACATTAAAACTATGTTTAAACAGTAATGTGTTTGTCAGAGTTGTCACAAAATGTATTGACTGTAACATGAAGCTGTTTTTCCAGAAAAATATACAGCAGTATCCATACGTTCTGTTAAAACTACAAGTCAGAAGAGCTGTCAGAGTGTTCAGAGGCACAGCATTATATGGTAGAGGTGGTGCACATACAGCACTTACTTTACCCTCAGCCATGTAGTCAGTTTCACTCTGAGACCTGATGGTCAGAGCACTGCAGGAGATAATGGAAAACCAAGTTAAAGTGCGAAGCAGATAGTGAGGTTATTGTCACATTGCTTTCATGACCAGTGGACCCACACACACACACACACACACCTCTAGCATTTACTCAGTGAAGGCTGAGTTCTATAAGAAGGAAGATGTCTCCCTGCCCTGCCCACCACTCATCTCCATTACCCCGATGCTGCTGGTGGCTTGTTTACTACAGTCTGCATCCTCGGACTCCAAAATTGCACTAATTGAAAGGAAATCATGGCAGCATGATAGTATATGTTTGGTGGAATTAACTAGTCTGAATTTAATTACTGTTGGCTATGATGCACCACTGTGTGTGATTAAAAGAATGTCAAACAAGCTCCACAGGGAGATTTAATAAATTAACTCCATCAGCTTCTTTTCCCATTCTGTTTGTCTGTAACATGGAGCACACTGCTTTGAAGAATACCCATGCTCAATAAGGAGCGATCCATCCATCACAGTGAAGAGGAAACCAACAGATCACATCTTTTGCTGGAGAGGGAGTGTAATAGTTCACCCTAAAAGTCTTATCTTTCTTTTACATATTGACATGTGATCATTTGTTATTTTGTAATTTAAGGTCTGTGTCTACTTCCTTGTTCATCTCACACTGACTCATAACACAGTTACATAGCAGCCCCTTCTGTCACTAATTCTCTTACCATGTGCAGCCTAAATAAATCAAACTCTGGCTCTTGCATTTAATCCACCAAACAAACTTTACGTTCAAATGATTACTTGATGTATGGAACAAGGTGATTTCACAGAAAAACATGGACTCTTTCAAATATTTCATGAACTGGCTCTGGTTCACTGACAAACACAATCCTGGCACTGCTCAGACATCATGCTTAATAGAACATCAGATCAAGCAAAGGTAGACAGCAATCAGACCGCACCAGTTACATTAACATATTACTATAAGTGCAAGACATGCTGCAGTTCTTTTTAGGACACATATCAAATACGTCATATTTGACTTACTGTAGGATAGAAAACACTCCTTACTTGAAAGTATAGAACTGCTGGAAGTGTATAAAAATAGTTATTGAGACGCACAACAGAGGAACATTTTGATGAGTCTACTCCATTGATGTGAAGTATCTCCATGATCTGTGGAACCGTATGAAGATAGAGGACAGGAGAGGTGATGGAGTGAAGCCAGCAGCCAGCTGATGGAAATTCCCTCTGGACATTCTCTGTTTAAGTAACAGCATGAGGCTGATTCCAGTTAGTCGAGTGACTCAACTCAACTTCTTACAGCATTTTTGATTCAAGTTTAGATTCAAAGCAGCTGAAAGAGGATAAAAAAAAGGGGGGAAACTGAGAAAACGTGTATATACAATCTACTCCAACAGATATGCACAGTTAAATGTCAATGAGTAAAAGTTTTAAGTTGAATCGTGAAAACATGAATATCATAAGAAGGTTGCCTGGAAGAATGAACGACAGATGATGACACTTTGTTCAGACTATCTCAGGTCTTTGTCTCACAGTAATCAATTTAGTTAAATCTACAGAAATATGATGCAAGACTTAACCATGTATGCTCATAAACTTAGCACATTAATGTACATGTTTATATGTATGTGTATGTTTGTATGTCTAGATGCAGCATACGTATGTATGTGTGTATATGTATGTACAACTACTGTAAATGAATAAGAATATGTAGAGTGTTGAGAGGAAGAATTCTGATGTTATAATGTTCTGGGGTTTTTTGTTTTTTTTTAATTCATGTGATGGTTTTGTTTGTTTTGTCCATGGACGGGTAGCTGATGCTTCCCAACAACTAATGGGGATCCTAATAAATAAAGAATAAAGAGATAGGTGGATGTAAAGGTATGTGTAGCTTCAGGTCTGGGGTGCACAGAATGGTACTGAGGACATAATATAGAATTACCAACATAGCTATGTAGACAGATGAGTCTGAATAAAATGGTTTTTTTTTTAGTGTTCGCTTAACTTGTAGAACCCAGCTACATCCTGCCAGTTGGAACAGCAGAGGAGCTGATTGTGTGTGGTGTGATGATGGGAAAGTAGCGTTGGGAAGGTGAAGCACCAAAACTATGGATAATGGATCTTTCCTGCTAAAAGCTTTCATAGACAGGAGCTATTTTCATAAAATTGCAGGAGAGTGAATGTTAACTGAGCACAGACAGAAAGCTTTGACTTATGGATAATGGTTGGTTAAATGTGGTTTGGTGCAGATATACAGCAGAACCATTATTAAAAATAGAAATGTTTGGGTATGCTTGTAAGTCCACAATCAGACCAAGTCATTTATCCAGCTGCTAGACAACAGTGTAGTATCATGTGGAGCATTCAAACAGGCTCTATACAGTATTGCCTGGGGCAGTCCCTTTTTCATACATACATGTAGATGGTACATCAACACCACTCTAAAGTCTAAAAGACTTACAAAAAAGTGCTTCTGAAGGCCAAAACTATTCTAGAACTGTAATTGTTCCTCCTTTCCATACTAGCTACCACCACGTCCAACTACTTCCCTCTGCCAGGTGATGCAGGACAAATCAGTCACACACTACAAGACTGAAAAACAGCTTCTTCCCCCAAGCTGTTAAACTAATAAACATGGCCTGATCCCCTCATCCCACTCACTCACACACACTCACTGGAGGACTATTCATCTAAACTGTTTTTGTGTAATAATGTAACTGTGTGTGTTAAATTGTTTCAATAGTTTATATATGACCTACTGTTACAACAAGCATTGCTGCTGTTTGCTGTGTTTGCACCTTTTTATATTACATATTGCACTTTATTGCCCTTATATGTTATCAATGTTTTCAATTGTTTTTAATTGTCTCAAAAGTTCTTATGGCTCAGGGAGTGCTATTTAAATGTCATTATATAGTTGTATGACACTCAATATAATGACAATAAAACTACTACTATACAAGACTTGGGTCCCTGGGGCCCCAAAAATAAACTACTGTAGTAAACATTCATAGCTAAATTTTAACTTATTTATTCTTAAAACATTCTTCTCAACAGTTTTATTTTTACATTCAGTTCATTTGCATAATTGTGGCGTGAAATACCAACACTATGTCATGCTGACATGCTCCAGGCCTTCAACTAACTCCAATGTAAACCCATCCAGGTCATTATTAGATGCCATGAGACTGATGCTGTCTGTATAAGATATGTTCCTTCTTAGGACAAGGTGTTGTGTGTTTAGAGAGTTAAATGGCAACAAATGGACTTTGCTGCAAAAGACCACTGTTTGACTCCCACCTTCCAACCCGTAAGTGTCAAGCTTCCAACTATGATTGTGATGAGTTTTCTTCCTGTTAAAAGGGAGTTTTCCCTTGCCACTGTCACCAAGTGCTGCTCATGTGGGAATGTTGGGTAAAGAGCACCATCTAAGCCTGTTCTATGTGCAAAGTGCCTTGAGATGGTTTTAACTGTTGCCATGACGACATTTTAATAGATCATTTTGACTCAAACTTTGACTTTCCCTAAATCTAACTAAGTGTTGGATGTGCCTAAACCTAACCAGACCACACCAGTTGCTCTGAGCATGTAATATTGCTGTGGATGGGTCTGTATTTCATTGCTAATACAAATTGCAGCTTTTATACCAAGTACAATCTTTCCACTAAGTTTTCAAAATGACTGCCAGAGTGACCCTTAACCCCCTGAGGTGTGTGTTGTGCTGTGGCAAACATGAACTTACGCAACACTTATATCTATTAAAAATGTGTAGGTGGAATTGGGTGCCTTTTACTCTCCCCAGTACCCCAAAATATTGGTATATTTTTTTTAAAGCACTAATTAAAACAGAAACGGAAAATAAATAAATAAAGTCAAGAAGAGATTCAGTGACAAACTCATGGAAACTTGGAATGATAGAATAAAGCAGCTGTGAGATATGATGAAATATATACCTCTGGGGTCTGTGGGTGCTCCACTCAGTAGGAATAAGGTTAAAGCAGTTTCAATGTAAGTGATAGATGATGAAATCTAAAGTCTACATTTCATGCAAAAATCCATTCTAAAGTTCAGCAGAAGCACATAGCTCAGAAAATGAAGAAAATAGCTCAATAACACAAAGCAGGAATGTGGTACTAAAGACAGAAACTTTGGAAGATATCCACTCCAAATGTCTCAATCCGACTACTGAAGCCTCATATTTGCCTCACCACTAACTGACCACTGATGTGCATTCCTATAGCCTGGTTGCGCTTTACGCGGCTTTGTCACTAGAAGCACATTAATGTTCCTTTCAGAGAGTCACTGTGTGGGTACCTGTGTTGTAACTGGACTGGAGATTTTCTATGAGAGGCTCTCCTAATGTATGTTGTACCACCAAGAACCAGTACATACTGTAGTCACAGCCCTGCTGTTATAGTGGTTAACATACAGGTCATCATGTAGCACAGTTGTCAGTGGACCCATGTGTTCTGTTTCTTATCACAAAGAGAAACTGTCTAATAAGTGGTCTAATAAGCAGCAACACAGAGCTATCAGGACGCTTTGCTCTCACAGGCGCTGAATTGATAGTCACACAAACACACACACGTACGTGCAGACTCTCTCTAGCGCACACTCTTCCTCGCTTGCTGCAGATTCCGGGAGATTGTATATAATTTGCGGGCGTCACGGAGCCGTTATTAATATGCGGGAGAGTTGGGATGTCTGCACTAAAGCAATAACTAGTGCTGTAGGAGTATTTGTAGCACCAGAGATGCTACTGTTAGGATACAGTTAGGACAATGTTAGGACAGTTAACACACTTCATTGTTCAGGGATGTTTATGGACATTAGGCTGTTTTAATTTAGTTTTTGTTTTATTGTGAACTTGAATATCATCTAATATGAAGAGTGCACACTGCAGTTACTAAAGGGTCACTACATGATTGACTGCTGAAACAAGTTATTGTTACATTATATTGCAAAAAAAAAAGATTTAATTTTGACAGTAAGGCCTTAGTGTTGTACATTACAAACAACTGATGGACATTATATCACTCATGATTAGTCTAAAAATGGCATATGCATCTGTGCTAAAAGGACCCCAAAAAAAGGGGATTGAGAATCGAATCGAATCGAATCGAGAACTTAAAATCGAAATGAAACCGAATCAAGGATTTGGAGAATCATGACACCCCTACAGGTTACATTAGCTTATTAACTCCAGCCACAGCTCAGCTCTGGGGAAGCAACGGTTTAAAACTGATAAATCATTAAAAGTGTTAATTTACTGCTTTAATCTGATCTCTCTACTGCATGCTGCAGTGAGAAGAGTACACAATAAGAGAAGCAGATTACTCAAGTTGACTGTCTTGAGTGGATCCTTTTGATTTTTTCAATACTTCTCTTAGAAAGAAATATAGAATGCATAAGTACATTTACTGTATACATGAATGGAACCATGTAAAGACAATAGTGTCAATAAGTGACATTGAACATGGGGAAATGAGGCAGACTTTGACCTCATGTCTAACCTCTATGTTTTCATTCTTCACATCTGCTTCCTTCATTTTCTGTTCACAGCTAAGAACAACATCATGAATACCCTCAAGAGAGACCGACTGAGAGTGTGTGCTATTATCATTGTGTCTTGCTCATCTTCATAATGGCAGGTTTCATCACCCTGACTACCAGAGTATCCAATAAGAACAGGTTATTAACACCTTTGCCTTAAAATGTTGGATGATACTTTGTAAGAACTAGTTCTCTTGAAGGTTACTTTGATCTTTACTCTGCTCTGCTTCAGTAATACTTAATAATAATAATAATAATACTTCAAACTGTCTTTGTTGGATGGATTTTAAAGAACTGAGAGCTTTTGAAATGTTCTCTAAACCTCAGACCTGTGGACTCTCCACATGCTTCACACCATTCTCTTAACAAAGACAGGACAGTCCTGTTTGATAAAGTAAAGTCAGCTTTGCACATCTGTGTGTGCAAGAACTCTTTGATAGTCCATCATGGCTGATGTGTGCAATAACCCAGGTGATCCTGACAGGCTTAACTGGAAGAGAAATGCCAGCTCTGTCCTGAGTTGGGTGTCTGAAAGCCCCGGAGGCCGTGGTGGAAGGGAGGTCATAGACAATACTGCACACAGCTTGAGCACCTACCTTTAACCTCTGGCTTTATCTGACTTCACAATGTTCTGTACTACAAAGGCCCCAGGGTGCGCTACACCTGACCTATATACATTTATTTCTGTAGACATCACTGGATGTTGGCTGGTGCTGTTTCTACACACAGATCTGTGTAAGACAGAATGTCTATGTCCACAAAGAAGTTGTCAAACACTCAGAACAGAAAAACACCTAAAATAACTGCACATTGTGAGCCAAAATTGAGACCAAGTGAGGCAAAAACATGGTCGACTTCCAAAATGAATTAAATGCAGACACTCATAACACATTTCAAACATATGCTGTATAAAACTGGGCAGTAATGAGAAGTGAGACACATCATTTACATCGGTTGGCTCTATCTGTATGTAGCTGTTTTAGTAGATAAATCATATGTTGTGTGCATTATCTGTTTTATACATGTTTTAACATCTTCAAATAATCTGTCACAGCAGCAACATATTGAGTTAGTAACAGTTATACAATGCATACATACTGTGGAAGTGACAGGCATTCCTGGTTCTAGGGTTTCTTGCACATGTGCAGTTGGCATGCTTAATGTGTACAGTCCTCGCAGTCACAGACTTTGGGGTACACACAGATGTCTGCACAGGGGTTCGGGCAGACCCTCACAGACATGTGCAGGTGATAAAATTGACATCACACAGATCAGATGAAATGATGATGGTGATACTAGATCATCTTGAAGAGTGTAATTGTGGCTTTAAGGTTTAAAATGTTTAAACATGAGCAGGGGAACCATAAGGGGGTGAAAAGTTAGGACCATTCTAAGGGCCTGTGACTGACAGGGGCCTTAAAAAAACATTATAACATTAGTTCATTTTTTATATTATATACTATATTATATCTATATTAATAGACATTCATAACATATTTCATTTACATTTGCATGCATCACAGCTCAATGACAGTAAATATTATACAGTTAGTTTTGCACTACAATATAATTTAATTGAATAGAATATAATAGATCCTTTATTGTCATTGTCACCAGTACAACACACTTTTAAAGTGCTCACCAGTCATTGCATCATTCATAAATAAAAAAATTAAATAAAAATGAAATTTAACTAAAAAAGTTACTAAACAAAAGATAATCAATAAACACTCAAGTATACCCACATACACACATAAGGTTACATCCTGTCGTTGCACGGCCCTATTGCACAATCAGTGGTAAACAGTATTAATTAGCAGCATTGAGTATAGTAATAGCTGTAGAATTGCAAGCCTTCACAGGTAGAGCTGTAGTTACAGAAATTATACATGGTTGGTGTGACCTGTGTGTGGTGATGGGCCCAATGTGATATATATTCATGGGGCCCAAAAATCCCTGGTGGCTCCCCTGAACGAGTAAATAATAATGAGTAATTAAATCATATGATGGTGCACAGAGAAGGTTTTGTGGATTCTCAGCAGCTGCCGATGGAGGAGAAGCTGGTTAACTTCACTAATGTAGAGAGACGTGAGGAAGAAGACGAGGAGCTGGCAGAGAAGGTGTGAAAAAAGCAAAAGAGTTCCTGGTGAGTTTTCAAAGTGCTTGATGATCATCATTCAAAGTATGAATATGAGCTATAAAACACATTTAAAGGCACACTTCACTCCCACACACAGTCAGAGCATGTTGTTACAGCAGCAGTGTTGACAGGCTGGGAATACATCCATTGGCTGTTTGTGGCCAATAAACACAGACTGCAAAAAAACATTCTTTTGCTTGTCATATAAAATGTCAGCAAACTTTTACTTTGTGCTGTACCTGAAAACTCTGTTAAAGTCTGAAAAGGTGCTACACCTCCAACATGCTCATCTGCTAGTCAGTGAGAGCTCTTGTTATGCACTGAGAGCAATAAATGGCATCCTATGGTGCACTGCAGGCATCAGATTAGAAATGCCAACACCACAGAACCAACACAGATTTGTTCTGTTGTTCTTTGTATTTACTGCTGCATTAGTTAGATGTAATGAATGAATGAAAAGGAGAAATACAGAGGAGGGAAATGAAACTGTAACTAAGAGCATCTGTCTTCATAGTAAATCATCTGTTGAGTGTTTGATGGTTATTGATTTGTGCTTTAGAACGTAACCACCATGAAACAAACAGAAAATAACATTTTATTTCTCTCATTAACTCTACTGATGCTTACTTCCCTCGCTCAGCCACCTTTGGAACTAGTAACCTTTGGGTGCCAGGTCCTCGTTTGATGATCCAAAATTCAAACCAGGCTGGAATAAAGGCGTCAGGGCAGCATGATGTACCTCATAACACTTTTGTTGGATGTTTGTTCAATAGGTGTACTTCAAATGCATGTGTTGCTTTCAGTGTACTTGGGCCTTCACTGTAGATTAGTAATGACAGACAGGGCTGGTAAAGGAACAGCGGCTGGAAAGCAACTAATCAAGATATACATTGAAAAGTGGTTCTGTTAAACCATTTGAAAAAAGTGTGTTTTACCCCTTTGTTTGTATTGATAATATGAATTGAAAAATTTGGATTCATAATTTTGTTCATTGAAAAACAAAACAAAAACTGACTGTGTTGAAGCTCCCATTAACTCCCCCACATATCCTCATGTTGTTCAATCCTGATCTATATGTCAGTAAGCCAGGAGGAAGTTTTGAAGTGTAGTTTTAAACCAAAAAGGGAAATATGCAAAATGAGTGAATTTGTTCATGTCTTCTATGAGCCAATTAAATGTATTGTTAACCCTTTGAACCCAACTAAAGCACTCTTTCCTTTAAAGGTGATGTGTGCTCATGTCTTCATGTTCAGTCTGAACACATCTTAAGAGTCAGGACACTCAACTGCAGCTGGAACAAACACATCATACATGTACATAGACTAGAATGAGTGCTACAACTGAACATCAATCACAGCTGAGCCACCAAAGGACAGTGATTCTGAGAAAATAATATTTTTGATGATTAAACCTATAGTTCAGTCTTGTATGATTGATTTTATTGAATTTATTTTGAGATACAGTATGTATGTGATGTTCTGTTAGTGAAGCCAATGGCAGCATAGCTTTTCATGTTGAAATACTACTACTACTACTACTTATAACATAATAATAACAGAGTGTCTATTTGCACCCCTGGTACAAATAGCCTCGGCCACACAGCTGAGCTATTTGCACCCTAGACGTATAACAACGTACATGGCGGACATTCATCTTCCACGCTAACAGAAAAAGGCGAATTTAGAAAGGTTTCATCTCTAATGTTTGTTCTAAAGACATTTCTGGCGGGAAAGTTGTATTATATGTTCATAATCTTTCCTCAGTGAATGCATACAAGCGTCAGTTTATCAGTCAGAAATTATTTGTCGCCAATATCTATCTTCTGTATTAGAAACATATTGGGCTGTCACATTACTTTATAGGAACGTAGCAGTGGTGTAATGGGCAGCGTGTCCGTCATTAGTTCAGGAGACTCTGGTTCCAGTCTTTGCAGCAGCAGTTATTTATTGATAATGTTTTCAGCGGAAAAACTATTTTCACTTGTTAAGTAAATGCATACAACCCGAAAATGAATTTACAACCTTCAGTTTGTTATATGATGGAAATCAAATTTTGACAGATCTATGGTTGCCATGGATACCAAATACATTGTGAGACCTCTGAAGTCTCAGGCCGTGAGACACATGCATTTCAAGCTGCTCTCACACTCTCACGCCACACCTGACATTTCTCACTCCGGGGAGTGATAGATCTCACCGGACAGAAATTATTATATGATATACAGAAGAGAACAGCAACTTATATTTATCCCGCTGTCCCGGTGGGATACGGGAGTCTTCCGCATATCTCCAGACGCTCCCCTCTGACAGCATGCACTCCTGTACTGGGTGCAAATAGCATACATTGATATTTGCACCTGGGGTGCAAATAGCCTTTGCCTAATAATAATCATCGTCATAATAATAATAATATTTTATAATTTGTGTCCTTTTTTCTAGAATAACTGTCCTATAACTAGTTTGGTATCACTCACAGACTCTATCGTCTATCAATTTTGAACCAAAACAATGAATCAATCAGCTATTATTTGTCTAAGTCACTGACTGGTTCCACACTCTCAATTGTGTGTGTAATGTATAAGCAACATATCATGAATATCTTTGAGTTTAGTATTTCATGGTCAGAAAAGCTTTGCAGCTTTTGGAAAATATCCTTTAAAAAACAATCAAGAAAATAATCAGCAGAATGAACAATAATGGAAATAATCATTAGATGCATTTTCTACATCGGATAACGTATTATCTAATAATATATGACAGTATATAGACACAAGCAGGTAAATAAAGGAAGTGAAAACAACTTTAAAGGCTTGTAATGTCAAAGTGATTTAATAATGTCAATATATATTTTCATTTGACTATGAGTTATATCAGCTGTACTTTAATTGATCCACTGCATTTATTGTTTCGTAATGGACGTCATTTTATTGTCATGTTGAATATAAATGAACTATTTTCAGAGCTCTCTTGATCCTCCACATAAAACCTGTAAAACTAACTGTTGTCAGTGGATGGACAAACTGAGAACTGATATACTGATAGCAGAGTCCATCATGGTGTGAGACACTGAAACCTACACTTCCCAAGACACACACACACACACACACACACACACACACACACACACACACACACACACACACACACACACACACACACTAATTCAGGGGATGTTCACAAACTCCATATAAGCACATACCTTCCTTTGTAGTTGAGCCTGGTGCTGGTGGGCTGCTGTGTGTATAAATTACAAGCCTGTAAAGGTAATCTGATAGCATTTGTGAGCCAGAGCTCTCCCAGTCCCCAGATGTGCAGCAGGGGAAATCCAGGGTCCACAGGGAGGCAGCCAACTAGCCGGCTGGCCAGGCTGTTGAGGGACTCTGGGGCCGAGGGGCCAAGCTCATGAAAGATGCATTAATGTAGCTTTCTTTCTCTCTCATTGGACTTGTAATATGGTTGCTGCTCCCTTGAGGTTTGTAGCTGTAATTTGACTCGCATCCTTTCTCCTTCTGTGTGTGTGTGGACGGATGGATGTACATGCGTGTTTGTGCACTTGCTTGCGCATGACTGCATTATTCATCTCTGTCTTCTCCTTGTTGTGTTGACATTCATGCCTTTGAAGTCTTTTTGTGTTGATGCAGGTGCTTCAGCAGCACGTCGCCGCGCTTTTGTCATTCTAATTAGTGATGAGCCCTCATTACCAGTTTGGTAGACGGCTACAAATAGCACAGCAGACAATGCGAGGCAGCAATGTATAGAAGAGTAGGTCATCTCCTCCGTGTAGTGGGAGCAGAGTTTTTTACAGTGTGAAACCCCCGGGCAGTGCAGCTGCTGACAGCTTGTCAAAGAAACAAATCGACACTGTTAGACTCGCTGCTTATTTCGGTCAGACGAGCAAATGCATATGGCTTCTTGTCAGTAATTAGTACAGCCCAGCAGGAGTTAAAGACAATGAGATTTGAACTTCTAATGCCCTGACTAACTTTTATTTTGTAAGATTGTTGGTGAAGGCTGCTGTCTATAAGTTGTAAACATGTCCCACAGTGTATAGACTGACTTCTTCCTCCGCTTTGACCTAACCACTAATGAATGTAGTTGTTCACAATTTCCCCCATACACCAGGGTTTATTTCACTGTTTTTTCACCTTTAGACATTTCTTTTTTTCCTTTTTTTAATTTTGAATTAGTAAATCAATCAATCAATCAATCAATCAATCAATCTTTATTTGTATAGCGCCAAATCACAACAAAGTCATCTCAAGGCACTTTACACATAGAGCAGGTTCTAAACTGTACTCTAAATGAATTAGAA
The DNA here is from genome assembly GCF_963691925.1 of Scomber scombrus. Lineage (NCBI taxonomy): Eukaryota > Metazoa > Chordata > Actinopteri > Scombriformes > Scombridae > Scomber > Scomber scombrus. Next base: position 31,709,044 of record NC_084978.1, read on the forward strand.
ATAACTGATCTATCCATTTTCCAACACGTATCATGATTCAGGTTCATGTCATTTCCGTCTCCCTTTCATAATGACTACAAATGATATACAGTATCATCCATCTTGGATTGTCTCCTGCTAGTTGGACATGATCAGAACACGTCCACAGACAGACTGCCAGAAGGCTTCCTCATCACATGCATCAACAACCTCACCTGGCTCTGTTTGATATGAAGGACTAAGGGTTCTACTGCAAGCGCCTCAACCTGCCTGTAAGAATGAACCCAAATATCCTTCAAAGGAAACTCATGGCCTCTTGTATTCCTGATCTCAACCTTTTGGTCACAATCCAAAGCATACCACCTTAAGTGAGTGATGGATGGCAGATGGACCGTTACCGTTCACCATAAGACTACGCACCTGTCGATCATGAGTTCTATGAACAAAATGATGAAATGCTTTCACTTCTCCACATATGGCTGCAGCTGCAGCAATCCATTTGTCAGCAGAGGTCCATGACCTTTGACCTGTGAGTGCTGATCGCTTCACACTCCACTGCAGGCCGGCCCAGTGCATGCTGGAGGTCACAGCCTGGCGTAACCAGCAGGACACAGAGCAGAAATGCATCTTAAGGTTACTGACCTGAACATTCTCCTTTGCTGGACTGCACTCTGAGACTCTGTTCAGTGAAAGTGGCAAATGGATCTACTGACAGAGTGCAGATGTTCCTCAGTTAGATACAAACTTGGGTCTTGATAGCAGTAGCAAGGAGATCAGAGAAGTGATGAAAATGATCTTTTTGAATCCTCAGAGCAGCTGGTGAAATGCTGACATGGAACTGGTAAGTGTTCAGCATGTTTCTTACTCACTAACTCATTTGTTAGGGCTGAACGTCTGAAGGCAGAAGTGAATCATAAAGTGAATCATGGATAGGGGAGAAATGTAATAAATTGTGCTAATGGGATAACATTTTTTGAACAGTCTGTCCTCTGAAGCATTTCGGCAAAAACGGTTGTGCCAAGACATTCAAAGCACTTTGCTCAAGATGACTTCAAGCAAAGCACTTAACCCTCAAGACAGTGAGGAGATATAAAGACTGTGTCTGGACTGTCTGACCACAGTGTTTGTATGAGTCACTGTGATTCCGGGGTGTTGCTGGGAGAAAAAAAAGAAGAAGCATAAAAGCATGACACTCAGTCAGGCCTGGATGAATGAAGGTTAACAACAATCCAAATGTTTGTTTTCTTTCATCCATTTTGCTTCCTCCCTCCACCTGGCAGCTGTGTTGTCTGGATGGTAGTTGTGTCAGCTGACAGCTTCTCAGCCAGTGGTGTGTATTTTCTTGTCTGCACTGTGACATGGGTCAAGTAGCAATTGTGAATGGTCAGTTCAGCCAGGCAAGAGAAAACAGTCTGCTTTATTGACAAAGAGTCTGGCTGATTGGTCCTCAGGGAGAGAAGCTGTTACTGTGGCAATCAAGACAGCATGGCTGGGCAAGCGCTGTATTGTTGAGTCTCCCGGGATCCAGCGACGCAGTGAATACTTGAGTGGCTCTAAGAGAACTGGGGGTTTGTAACTGTGTGTTCAGTGCACTCGTGTCATCTCTGTCACTCCGGCTATACCATTCAAAGTGCAGTCAGTGGAGCACAGTGGGAGTGCACACAGCGCTAACATGAAACAGAGGTGAACATCACAGCTGAGATACTGTGACAAACAAACTGTTATCATGAGGAATACAGGATCAGTGGGCGTGGCAGAGGCTGGCAGTCAGTGTGGGTAATTGCTTTTAAAGTGTTATCACAGCAAGAAAGAAAAGGCTGTAACTCAAGCAAATAACTTCTCTATGACATATGTGGGTGTCTTTTAAATGAAGTGCGATACATGTGGTTATACACCTTTCTAAAACATTATCCATGTAAACTTTGGTCAAGTATAAGTATTCCATGTTTTATTTATTTTTCATTTAGTAAATTAATAACCAGCCAGCATGTCCGTGTGGGCCCCATGAGGGTTACATTTGGACTGCAATATGGGTCCCATGTGGGATTGTCTGCAGTTTCCATGGTGACCCCACCTGTGTTTGCCCATGTGGACTTCAAGTGGGTTCTGACTGGGTTTCAGGTGGGGCCCAACTGGGTGAGGTACACATGTGGGGCCCATGTTTCTGAAACAATATGCGGCCCATACAATTTGCCCTGTTTATGCCCGTGCCCGCTTAGCCCACTTACATCCCTTATAGAATATAATAGAATAGAACGTCTTCATTGTCATTGTACAAAGCACAACGAAATTGAGATGCCGTCTTTAAAGTGCAGAAACAAAAATAATTGCCATTATTTAATGCAGTTTAGTGCATTCATGGCTTTAGCGTAAAAGCTGTTGTGTAATCTATTAGTGCGTACTCTCAATGTCCTGTAGCGTTTGCCTGAGGGCAGCAGCTCAAAGAGCGAGTGTCCTGGATGAGATGAGTCCCTGAGAATATGGAGAGCTTTCCTGAAACAGCGGGAACTGTACAGATCTTTCAGGGAGGGGAGAGGGCAGCCGATAATCTTCTGGGCTGTGGTGATGACCCTCTGGAGCGCTATCCTCTCTGCAGCTGTGCAGCTGGAGAACCACACACACATGCAGTAGGTCAAAATGCTCTCAATGGAGCAACAATAAAAGGAAGTATTCTCAGGAAGTAAAATCTCTGCTGTGCCTTCTTAATGATAGCAGTGGTGTTGATGCTCCAGGTCAGGTCTTCCTCTATGTGAACTCCCAGAAACCAGAAGTCTGTGACCCTCTCCACACAGTCCCCGCCGATGAACAGGGGCGGAGTGTCCGTTTTATTTCTCCTGTAGTCTATGACCAGCTCCTTTGTCTTGGTAGTGTTCAGTGCCATGTTGTTTTCTGTGCAACACACTGACAACTGCTCCACCTCGTCCCAATATGCAGACTCATCCCCCCCAGAGATGAGCCCCACCACAGTGGTATCATCAGCGAACTTGATGATGCTGTTGCTGGAGTGGACGGGGGTGCAGTCGTGGGTGTAGAGGGTGTAGAGTAGGGGGCTCAGCACACAGCCCTGAGGTGATCCAGTATTTAGGCTGAGCGCTGAGGAGATGTGGGGGCCTACTCTCACCCTCTGGGAGCGGTCAGACAGGAAGTCCTTGATCCAGAGGCAGATGGAGTGAGATATTCCCAGGTCTGACAGCTTGTTCACCAGTCTGTTGGGGATGATGGTGTTAAACGCCGAACTGAAGTCCACAAAGAGAAGCCGCGCGTAGCTCCCCTGCTGCTCCAGGTGGGACAGAGCAGAGTGGAGAGCTGTGGCTATAGCGTCTTCTGTGGACCTGTTGGCTCTGTATGCGAACTGGTGAGGGTCAAACCTGGGTGGAAGCTCATACAGTCAGCCCACATGGGCTTCACATGTGGGCCTATGTTACTGAAACCATGTGGGACCTGAAAAATGTGCCCAGTTCAAGCCCATGCCCACTCAGTACTCACGTAGCCCACATTTAACCCATGTGGGGCCCACATGGACATGCTGGCTGGATCATAATAAATACAAATATTCAGTTGTCTTCTTAACTGTGTCTGCCTCTTTCAAATAAAATGTTCCAATAATCTTAAATATTGTCAGCAGGCAATCTGTCACCTAGATATATGTTTTATATGACATACAACTCATGCACAGAATACTGTGTATAGTACAAATATGTGGTAATAAAGCTTAAAAACTAACACCGAGTATTATTGAAGTGTAGAATTAATGTTTGGAGTTTAGACTCACACCTCGTCACTCCCCACAAAGAAACATTGATCTCACACAGCAGGGAGTGGAGAGTTATGATACTGACTTCATCAATGATGGAAGATAGAGTCAGAGCCTACAGGTGGAAGTGGGCTTTTGAAACACTATTTGAATGACAGCAGCAAATTGCAGCAAGCGAACATGTGAACATGGCTTCATAAGTGTAGTGTTGTATTAAAGGTGTCATTCCCAATTTCAGTTTAGAATCATTTGTCAATGGGAATACTGAATGGGAAACATTTCAGTCAAGACCAGTAAAGTCAGGAGAGCATCACTTACCTATTTGAAAATGTGATAATTTAATATCATACCATTCCCAGGTGAACCATCTTATGCTATGATGGTTCATTATTAAATGAATCAATTTGTCACAGCAGTGACATATGCATTCATCAATCTATCAATCTGTACACTTTTAGCTTTTTAATATCTTAACATGTGATCTGGGGCCAAGCACCTCCTCTGGATGTAATTATAAAATGTAGCCATCATTTTTTCTCACAGTATAGTCAGATCAAAATGTCAAAAGTGTTAAAAGGCACCAGAATACAGAAAATGAAATCTGTTCTGGTAAACCTTTTCTGGGGAGGACTGCCAGACGCTCCCTCGCATTAGCTTGTCCCACCTACATTTCAAATGCTTCCTACACCCATGCTGTACATAGTCATGTTTCTTTACTTAAAGTACAAATTGAATGAAATGTCTTTGATGTATGGTTGCGACTATGAAAGGGCAGAAAAAAGATTGCGGGACCGCCCAACTCTCCTCAAATCTCTCTCCAAGGTTTTCTGAAAAGTTGACAGCTCTGGGATGGACATGTTCCCCTCTGGATCACATTGGTGATCGTCTGGTGACCATCATCAGGCCCAAATGTCAAATTATCACCCCGGACTTAGTGCTAATTAGCAAATGTTAACAAGCTAATGCTAAACAAAGATGGAGACCTTGGGAAACATTTTTCCTGTTAAAGTTCAGCATGTTCAACATTGCAATTATAAGCTTGTTAGCATGCTAAGGTTAGCATTTCAGCCACTGTGTTAGGCAGACAAGTGTGCTGCATTATAAAACACAGTCATTCATTTCAATGTGAACACTGTGTTGTTGTGCATGGGCTTCTGATGCAAACACATTATTACACAAAGGGTCATCCTGCAAAAAGTTGAACCTGGCTCAACTTTTGTCACAATTCAATGACATCCTGCATCACACCGCGACAGCCAATCCAATTCATGCAAGCAGACATTCCTGGTAATTACTTTTTAATGTCAACCTCGCGACTTTTGTAACAAAGGTTAAAAGGATTGTTGGTCACTTTCCAGAATCATAAAACCTTCCTCAGAGGATTATTAAACTGCTGTGCTCTGGAAGCATTTAAATGTACAGATCTGTTATTCAATCTGGAACACCTGGGTAACATATCATTCTCTCACCAATACCTGATGCCACATGTTTACACCAGCCTTTCATTCCTTTTTTGCTGTTTTTGTCTTGAACACTCAGTCAGGCTGCATGTTTATTGTGGAAAAGTATAAAGGCCTAAGAGCATTTGGACTGTGAGACACACATGATTAACTGATGTTATGGGATCAAAGTTGTCATTACAATCAATGTAACTTACAGACAAATGGTTGAACTCTGAACTAAAAAGTTAAAGTGTATTATATTAAAGGTGGCAAATGCTGACTGAAGCAGTTTTTTCATAAAAAGACAATATCATCCTCCGGTATTGGTTTGCCTAACACTGCTATATATCTCTCCTTCTGTCTCTTCTTTAATTATCTGACTCTCTAGTTTGATCTCTTTGAGAGCACACTGGCTGTTGTGACACACCCTGCACATTTGTCAGAGTCACACAGCTGATATTGCTGGAGATACAGCGCTATAAAACCATCTCCACAGCACTGCTGTCAGCCCAGTAATGGACATCAGCCATCACTCTACAGCGGGGCCTCATAACACAAGTTGGTTTTGCCACTGATAGGCCCATTACATCTCAATACATCTGTCATTTCACAGCCGGGCCTGACGTCTCCCTGCCTGCTAGCACAATGGCAGTGTGGAACAAAGCAGGGCTTTCTGGTTAAGCATTAGTCTGTCAAGAAAAAAGTCACTTCACCCCTGTCATGTCCCATTTCTTTAAAATAAAAGTCACTTGGGTCATGTTTTTTCACTGATGGTGAAAGGGTGATGGGGTGATGAGAAAATGGCTCAGTGGGAGTTTGCGCTCACACAGGAAAACGGAAGTAGAATAGAAGCTGTTTTCAGACCAAAAGCGTCTGACACGGAAAAAAAACGCTTGAATCACTTTTGTCGCGGCGCTTGATCATAAATATACATTTTTGGATCATCGCTTCATTCGCTTCATTCGCGCTTGTGACGTCAGGAGAAACTCGCCGCTGATGGATGTCGCGGCGCGATGCCGCCTGAAAAGTTCAATTTTTCCAACTTTATTCGCGCCGCTTCAGACGCTTGATTCATTCATTCATTCATTCGCACCGCCTGATATGAAATCGCGTGTTATTGCGCCATTTACATTCATTTTCTATGTAAACTTGCTGCTCAATTTGCGTCAGATGCTTTTGGTCTGAACGCAGCTTTAGAGGTCTGCAAACCTTTAATAGACTCTCACATGTCAGATAATGTGTGTACAGTATGTAGCTGCTGGTGCAAGTGTACTGACATGAATCATTTGTTTGGACTAAATGGAAACTAAATGGATACTCTGTGTGTCTCTGGAGGAGCTTTGACAAGTCTGAGACGATGCCATTATGACATCAGAGCTCAGTTTGGACAGGATAGATAATAACCTGACATGGGCTTGTATAAATGTGTTAACCAGGCTAATGAAAAGATGCTACTGAGGTGCATTATGGGGGATGAAAGATCCACTGTTTGTGGAGCTTTAACCATGTTAGTGATTATTCTGTTTTTCATTTTTCTCTCAGAAGTCCCCTAGATTTATTGAAGTACCCCTTTTTTATTCAAGATTTGGACATTTTGTATTTTTTGACAGAAGGAGACAAGAAACATGGGGATAAAGGGGGGATGACTCCTGGTTCCTGGTGTATACATTTCTGTAAATGTCACTGCACAAGTCTTCTATAGCCCCCCTGCTGCTCTTGAACTCTGACCATTCCTTCTTTTATGTCCTCTAACTTTATGGAAGCACAATACTAAATGCTACATTCATACTGTATGTTAAACTCACAATAAGGGAGGATGGACTAGAGATTTATTCACATAGCAAATAACTGAGTTTACTGTGCTGAAGGTCAAGTGCATCTGTGATTTTAATGCCATTTAAAAGGTGAGTCGTGTTCTTCTATTTTTTTTTTTTGTCATTGCCAAGAAATGCCATGAAAAGACCTGAACCAAGAATCTTTTGTCTATTTTATGGTATTTATCACCAACAGTTTGTGAAATAGTCACACAATTGAATCTATAGATTCAGGTATGTGGATACAAACTCAACATTTTTCCCGTCAGCATGATTTTCAAACTAATGGATTTCAGTTGAAGGTATCTTTTGTGCCTACCCCACGTTCTATGATGACACATTTCCATATTAGAAGGTGTTGAGGTGTTTGGATGGCTACATAGATTATTGGCAAAAACTGCAGTTCACTGAAGGAGACCACTGTTCACCTCCTGTTTCCAACTGTGAGTGTCAAGTTTTCAACCGCATGTTGGGACATTTAAAAAGAAAACCAGGAGTGCCTTGGTAGCCAGGTGGTTACTGTGCATGCCACATAATGGCAGCATCCCTGGTTTGATTTCGACAAGGGACCTTACCTGCTTCATTCCCCCCTCTGTCGCTTCCTGTTTCCTGTCGGCCTCAATGCCATCTACTATCAAATAAAGGCAAAAAATGCTTTAAAATAAATCTTAAAATAAACCAAAAGAAAAAAAAGAAAAGCAGTAATGATGATTGAGGTGTTTATGCAGTTGTAATGTTTTCTGAGTCCTGACAGACAGAAAAAAAAGATACTTAGTTATTAATACATTCATTTGAAAGTCGGGCTGAGTGTCATCCATGTACATGAATCTATAGATTCAATTTTTGTGACTATCACAGTGCCATTTTCTTTGCATTACATCATACAGGTATTTGTATTTTCCACATTGCACTCATCCTTATATTAGCATTGCAAATAGCATCTATTGTTTCCATCAATAATCCTTATAGATTATCATTGATAGATTATTGTATCCCTGTTGTCCTCTGCCTACCACTGCAGCTGTGAAACTATGACTACAATTTGTTCATTCTGCTCAGTGGGCTGATGACCCTGAATCCAATCTGAGAGTTTCTTTGTTCGATTGAAAATACTATAAAGGCTAAACTGCTATTTTTCCCCTTTTTCTGACTGTTATCTTGGAATTGGTTTCTCCAATCAATATTACAAATATAGAACCGAATCTGAGAGTTTTATTTTTCCAGCTCTGGCAATCTGCTCTGTCTGTTTGATAACATAGTACTCACCAAAGTAACTACTGGGGGGTGGGAACAGCTCAAATAGGGCAACAAGAGCGAGCAGTGAGACTATCAGACATGGTTGTTAAAAAAAAAAAAAAAAATCAGTTTACCTTGATTATCGAAACCACTTTAGTTAGAGGAGTAAGCCAAAGTGCAGCACACCCACTATGTTGCTTCTAATACCACATTGCAAACCATAAGCAAACACTAAGGTACGTATGGTGGGTTTAAATTGTCAAAACAGTTTTTGTTGTAATTTTCATTTGCCTTCATTTCTCTTCCATATAAATATAAAACCTGCATGATCATGTTTGTTGTCAATGTTGGACCTATCTCAGTTCCCAGATATCAGCACTTACTTTAGTGAGGACAATGTCAGTGCAGTGCTGCAAACAAACAAACAAACAAACAAACACACATTTACATCATGACATGGCTAAATTGCCAACATGGTGGGGAAGCAGAGCTCTGTGACCCCAACTTTAATTTGCAGCAGGTTTGCTTAATAGCTATCTGAGAGAAACCATAACACTTCTGTTATGAATGTTTTTCTGTGAATATGGATTTAATGAAGGGGTGTTTGAAGCATGTAATGCATATCACTACATACTGTATGAAGACACCATCACTACTCAACTTTACTGCCAACGTAGACATGGATGAGAGATGTTATTTGGTGCTATATACATTATGCAAATGACATGTTATACATACACATGATAATTGATCCTGAACATAATAGTACAACAGGTTGGCTGAATTGACATAAAGTGGTGCTCATAGGTGCATTGAATGCCTTCTGAGTGCATGATTGTTGTACTGAAAGCATATAACGCACATGATAAAATGCATGTGACTGGAAACTTAATGCTGCAGCTGGATGTCATTTTTTAAAACTCTTTTTATTGATGGTTATATTGTAGAAAACGTTGATCTACTTTCTAATGGTTTTATAATGTGCTTGCATGACAATGCACTTCAAGTAACTGTCCCATTTGTTTCCCCAGTGATTCATCATCAGTGACTCTTCATGTGTGTGATTGAGGATTTATACTTGTCTAAATGGCTGACTGAGGATAGAGAGCCAGTGCCACAGAGCTGTCTGAGGATATTTTTTCTCAGTACTGACAGAGAACCTGCTGGCGACGCCCTATCCTGACACCTCAGGGAGACAGAGCGAGAGAGATAGAAACACCCACCAACTCTCCAGAAACAAGGGTGACGTCCACATCCGCAAGAATGAAGAGACACTTCATGTTACCTGGCAACAAACCTCAAGAGACTATACCAACTCCTTTCAAGTCCAACTGAAAGCACAAAATCATCCTGTTTTATAGTCAAAAATCCTGTCACATGATTTTCAGATTTATTGTTAATATTTTTTTATTGAAAGGGAAGCGGGACAAATCAGGAGGCAAAAGAAAGAATTCAGTAGGGAATTCATGAATAATTGAACTAATAGCGTAAAATCAAATGTCGTGTGACAACTGATTTAAATACTATGTCATCACATATATATTGAACCTATGTGGCCTGCCCTTTTTTGTTAGTTCTGTTTCCTGTTTTGTCTGGTGGTTATTGATGGCTATAATACATACAAGTTAAAAGTCATGACCCTGATTTATTCACGCAGCTTAATAGATATTTCTCAAAGGTAGGAACACATGTCCACATAGTTGAGGAGGTCATGTGACCTGGCACAACCACATCCACTCCAGATATTATATTAAATAAAACATCTTTGATTGTAGGTTCAGTGTTTAACTAACTTACAGTTGGCTCAACTCTCTTACTTTATGTTGCTCTAGCTGTTTCTATTCAAGAAATCTGATGCTTATCAGTCTGATGATGCAGATTATTAAATGACTGCACAAACCACAAACCATCACTAACCTAGATGGTTTTTACTTTCTTTCTCTGGAAGCTGACAACAATAACAATAAGCCCATGCCATAGTACCACAATGTGTATGTTTCAGATGAAGAAACAGTGTATTAGCAGGCGTTTTAAACAGCCACACTCAAATAACGTCTGATACAATATCACATTGTCATAAACATCAAAATACAAACATATTGTGAGCAGTCACCATTACCATTATAACAGTAACATGGAGATTGTCCTCCAAAGAGAAACTTCAGGATCAGTCGTTATGTACGTTCAAGCGACAGAAGCCCTCTAGTGGCTGTAGTAATCATGACAGGAGCAAGGTGACGTTTTTATAAATCAGGCAAGAATGCAAAAAGTCTGCACAATGCAACTCCTAATACAGGTAGCTTTATAACGACATCACCAGTGTAACATTTCCAGCTATGTGCTCTTCTTCAGGCTAAAAAAACAAATAGAAAGTCACCATCTTAATACAAAAAAGGCCCAGATCACCTGACAGTCACATGACATGCCAATCCCACTTAATACTTTTTTGGTGTAGATGCAAACAAAACAAAACATAAAATATATATATATATATTTGAGTGGTGAATAGACTCAACACTCAACACATTTTCTGAACGGACTTTTTAAACTTTTCTGTTCAGTGTATATATATATATATATATACACTGAACAAAAATATAAACGCAACACTTTTGTTTTTGCTCCCATTTTTCATGAGCTGAACTCAAAGATCTAAAACATTGTCTATAAACACAAAAGATCTATTTATCTCAAATATTGTTCACAAATCTGTCTAAACCTGTGTTAGTGAGCACTTCTCCTCTGCCCAGATAATCCATCCCACCTCACAGGTGTGGCATATCAAGATGCTGATTAGACAGAATGATTATTGCACAGGTGTGCCTTAGGCTGGCCACAATAAAAGGCCACTCTGAAATGTGCAGTTTTGCTTTATTGAGGGGGTCTGGGGGGGTCAGAAAACCAGTCAGTATCTGGTGTGACCACCATTTGCCTAACCCTAACCTTAACCCTACTAACCCATCTCCTTCACATAGAGTTGATCAGGTTGTTGATTGTGGCCTGTGGAATGTTGGACCACTCCTCTTCAATGGCTGTGTGAAGTTGCTGGATATTGTTAACTGGCCACAATCAACGACTTGATCAACTCTATGCGAAGGAGATGGATTAGTAGGGTTATGGTTAGGGTTAGGGTGAGGTGGGATGGATTATCTCGGCTAAGGAGAAGTGCTCACTAACACAGGTTTAGACAGATTTGTGAACAATATTTGAGAGAAATAGGTCTTTTGTGTAAATAGAAAATGTTTTAGATCTTTAAGTTCAGCTCATGAAAAATGGGAGCAAAAACAAAAGTGTTGCGTTTATATTTTTGTTCAGTGTATATATATATATATATATATATATATATATATATATACTTTTACAATATAGAGGCGCCTCTTTAAAAAAAGAAATCCAGCTATATAAACATGATGGCTATTTATATATATATATATGGTATATCTGGTATATCTGGTATATATATATATATATATATATATATATATATATATATATACGATATCCCTCGTTGATATGTTACAGAATCATATACATAAGAATCCACGTTATAATAGATCAACAACGTCTGTAGGGAGGAGGTCAGGGTTCACCAATGTGTCAACACAACATCAGACTTTAATACAAGTGATCACTGTTCACCTTCTTCTTTTTTTTTTCACTGTTCACTATTTATAACCACGATTTTTCCATTTCCCCGAGTTTAAAAACCATAACCACAATATTCCGCTCATCTTAACCATGTGTTCATTACTATAGCCATGATGATGGAGGTCTTCAGTTCAAGTTTCAGGAAGTAGTGCCCTAACCCCTACCCCTAACCCTATTCCTTTAACCCCTGACCCCTAACCCCAACCTTCACCTTTACCCCACTAACTTTCCCCAAAAATTTGTTTTTTTAAAGGCCTCTTTTTTCATCCAAGCCACATGGACAAGCCATTATCACTGGACCTCACCACTGGGAGCTCTCCTTCTGAGTGTATTTCACAGGCCTACACCAACTATTGAAGCATCTCCTGAACTCACCATCCACCACCAAACCACGCTACCACATTTAATACGTTTATTTGGGGGGGCGAGGCTGTGCATTTAAGCAGACGATGGGAGAATGAACAGCTTTTAGATTAGACTGCTCATGTCAATCAACATACACTCAGCAGCAGTTTGCTGCTTGTTTAGTTGTGCTGACAAGCTAAGCTAATTTGTGTTTTCCCACTTAGGATAGCTGTGTATCGCGCTACCACGAGAAAGACAGCAGGTTTTGTCGGTCGACAGTTCAGATAATGTGCATCATACCATCTGTACACGCCTTTTTCTGTGCAAAGCAACTGCTGCTCTCTCCGCCATAAGTCTGCATTTCTTCCTCTTTCTTTCTCTTGTTACTATCCCTGTTTTAAGCACACACACATACACACTGTGCACCCTTGGTAGGCAGATGATATGGGATACAACAGTGCCCTTTGCCATCTTGCCACCAGATTGTGTATTTGATAGCACTTAATTCAGTCATATTAGTGAAGAATAATCCAGAATTTGGAAACTGGAAGGTCAAAATTACTATTTAGATTTTCCATACAACACAGAGACATGTAGGTGATATTGATCTGTAACTGTCAGAAAGAATGCAAATATGTTTATTTCCCAAAACGTTGAACAAATTCTTTAACATTTTGACTGTATGGACAGTCTGTACTCTAAAATGATTGTAAGCACAAATTTATATCATTTGAGTAGCTCTTTTTTCACATTTATATGAATGATTTAAACAACGAAGCATCTATTAATGGTTTGTAGGCAGTGTATATAAGAGCTGCCTTCTGACACAATATTAAATTGTAAATGTGCTTACATTTGTATAACAGATATAATATCTGGCATTTAGTATATATATATATATATATATATATTTCCATTTATTTCCATTGTATAAATCAACACTCCTATGAAGGTTTTAGTGGAATATTGCAATACTCAGTAAGATATCCTTGCAAGTAATATACAATCATTAACATTTTCTAAGCATCTATATCTCTCTATATAAAGCAATGAATCTCTGTCTGTCTATATGTATGTTTTTTCCCTCATGTAACTCTTGAACCGTTCATCTGATTGACTCCACACTTGGCTGGTGCATTGCTGGGAAAAAAGGAGAGTTTCAAGTTGAATTTGGTGCAACTTGGACACGTGATACATTTAATACTAATAAAAGGAGCAGCTCACTGATTATTGGTGTATTCACGCGCTGTGTAGGGGCAGGGTGAAGCTTCAGGGCTCTACTGACTGACTCCAGCATTTCAGGGAGAGACCAAGGACGAGGCATGAAACGAGTCAGACAAAAGTGCTCTAAAATGTAAAAGTTTTAAATCAGAAATGGACAGTCTGACCCCATGTCTAGACAAAAAGTGTAGAGTAAGCAGCATGTTTAGCAGATCAGCAGTGAGTGACTACACAGGAAGTGTTGGGGTACATGGTTGAGTGTAGGTCACCCACGTTCTGGAAGTGCTAAGAGCCCAATACACAATGACTGTATTTATGTGAGTAAAACAGAACAAATACTACCACAGGCGGTTCAATGCCAGTTTGTCTCATAGGTTCTGAAACCATGGTGATTGTGAAGAGCTACTACATACAAAGAACATATCGTTGGAGCAAGCATACCCACTCAAATCCAAATTGAAGGCACAAACATTTAAGAGCCCAATAGGATTAGTTCACTTTTTTTTAGGATGCACATTATTTTATTTTTTAAATGCAACCATTATTTTACTTGAAATGAGAAAAGCAGATGTATTAACCATCAGAGTACTGCCCTAGTGAAGCAAGGAATTTCTAGCTGTGTATGTCTGTATGCATGTATGAATGCAACTTTGTCCTTTGTATGTCTACATTGGTAAATTGTGATCTACCAATAATGTGCATGAGAGGTGTTTAGGTGACTGGCACTGTTTTCTTTGGGTATTAAAAATCAGTCCATTCCAGTCAGACATGTCTTGAACATGGTCTGCATTGGTTTAAATAAATTAGGCAAATATTGTGGTTTCATTAGGTTCCATTTTTAGCAGCAACCCTAACCCTCAAGTATACAGTATAAGAATGAATGTATAGTATACTTTTTCCATCAGCTGATAATAAGAACAATCGTCTCTGGGATCTATGATTGAAGCATAGTTATGAGTTTTATCCTACAGAGAGGAGTTCAGCATCAACTTTTCATCCAGTAGAGTTGAATTATCCTCAAGCAGTCAGCACCAGGCAGCTCATTTCAATGTAACTGTTGACCCTGAACTCATCATCAAGGTGTGTCCTCATCCAAGAACAACTTCTTTATTGGTTCTCTTCTGTCCGATTTGTGACTTTTTCCTTTCAGATGTGGAATGACACAACCGGAAGAAAAAACAAACATTTTTTTGGCTGTTGATAAATGAGACCGGAGGCAAGGATCAGATGCTATGATATCTGATCAAATACTTGGTAACTACTTAACTATTGAATTATATTTAAAAACTAAGTATCTTTTGTCAAATAAAATCAGACCAGTTTACAATGTAATTAATCCATAACTAGTCACTTTTAACAGAGTGTTTTACTTTTTTCAGAATGTAAAATATATTCCTTCTACAATGACATACAGGAATGTCCCATATTAAGCAGGTCTTCTTGTTTACATACTTAGAGTGACAAAAGATAGTCACTTTGATCCGCAACATAACTACATACATCAATTGTATAGACATTCACATAGTTAACATATATGCATTCTGGCATCTTACACTATTGCAGTGTCACAGCACAGAGTGGGAGCACATTTAATGTGTGTCTCATGACTGACCCCACACATACAGAGTCAAAAACCTCTGCAAATCACTGCTATTGACAGCATACTGGATGGAATTTAACAGCACTGACAGCACTCTTTAATCATAGTTCCCCTACCAGCTTCTGAAAGCTGCACAAAGTCAGCAGCAGAGAGGTGGAGGAGGATCACTCATATGTTTAAACAGTTTTATTGTTTTTAAGATATGTACTCAGGACTTACTGAAAAGCAGTATTTCTACTGAGTGGATTATTCTTCTGCATTAGCCCCAACTTTCAAAATGACATCTAACCATGACTTCCAACAAATGAAACATAAATAGAAGTCACATATAATGACGTCATAATCATTACCATATTCTATCTACTTTTTGTGAAAGCATTTGAACAGATAATGGATGTATTATTTAAATGACAGAATGAAAGAATTTCAAATCTAAAGTCATTTTACCATCAAAAGTACATCATGCAATTATCTTTTTTTTTCTCCATTGCTTTAGAACCACTTTTCCACTGTTAAATATGTATTATTTCAAACTTCCAAATGTCAATCTATCCCCCATTTTCAAATGTTATGTGTCCAACCTTTTAACTTCTACATCTCAGTTTGTCTTCAATCAACTTGGGATGCTAGACTCGCTCCTTCCCAAGAGCCACGATGATCCAAATATGGTTTAAGCAGCAGATGGTTGAAGTGTTTGAGAATCCTGCTCTATGTGCTACAGAGTGACCTCTTGAGTATTGAATATACAGTAGTTGCCAATTATAGTCGAACATTTAGTGACCTTTTGAAAAGCTGATGCAAGCCATATTATAATAGGTGGCCTGTTCAACACACGTTTGAGCATTCACAGAGGCAGGAAGCTATACTCAAAGCTATACTCAAAGCACCCATTACATGGTCCATATGTTGAACCATGTAATGTCTGCTATGTCTGAAAGAAACATCATCACCTTCAGCCAAAAAAGTGAACTCCAGGTACCATGAAATAACATTTAATTGTGGTCAGACTTGGAGATTGTTGTGCCAAACATTTAGTCCATCCAACATGGGATTACAAGGCCCCACTATTTTACAACACATGGATCTTCTGGTGAGCACATTCAAAGCATGCAGAAACAGAGATGAGATGAACTGTAACTAGCACATTTATGTTGCATATGTGAGAGCCAATCTATTTTTATTTGACTATACCAAGCATTGTGCCGTTCCCATTAAAATTAATAGTAGAAAACAAAATGGAACTTCATCATCATCTTCAACACTGGATACAGTTTTCTAGATTAACAAACAGTCCAGTTTCTACAGTCAATGGAAACATTTCATGTCTCAGCTGAGCACATAGAAATCTTTCCTTTTTCAAAAGTAAGATTGTGAAGTGATAAGTGTGAACTCCAAATTGCTCCCAAAGGTTGTACCAATTGCGTGTGAGTGTGTGAATATTCAAATGAAAGGTCAGAGGACTAGAAAGGATCTATACATTTACCATAAATATGCGTGAACCATTAGTAGAAGCAGAAACACAAATCAAACAACGGTACCAGCTTTGATGACACTCAGCTTAATTGATTCTTCACGGAGAAAAAAAAAAAACAAAAAAAAAAAACATCACTTAGAGTTGATTGAGAGAAAAGAAGAAAACGGTTTCATCAAACGTTTCAACAAGTGATGGATGATGATTATACAGAACCATCTGAGTCATACTAATAAAAATAACAGAGCGTAACATTGTCATTTCATTACAAATGCTCTGATTCAAAGGTAATATGTATTACTGATGGTTATTTTAAAGTAGCTTTGCAAACACACACACACACACTCATGGCTTCAGAGGACATTACTTTGACTTTGACTTTAAGATGTGTCTTAACCTCAACATAAACCTAAACTTAACTTTAAACCAAGTCCTTACCTTAAAGTTTATGATTTGCATTAGAGGGGATTTGCTTTTTGTCCCCATCAGGGAGAAGAGTCCCCATAACATGACTGTGTAAACTGATTAATGTCCCCACAATGTGAGGAATAGCTCGGCCACACACACACACACACACACACACACACACACACACACACACACACACACACACACACACACACACACACACACACACACACACACACACACACACACACAATAGGAGTCATATAGTCTGGAGTCTTTAATGATTAATGTCCCAAGCCAAGCCACATCACAAAGCCAGCCCAGCCGAATGACAAGCCACAACAGCTTGGAGAAGCTGTGTTTGTGTGTGTGTGTGTGTGTGTGTGTGTGTGTGTGTGTGTGTGTGTGTGTGTGTGTGTGTGTGTGTGTGTGTGTGTGTGTGTGTGTGTGTGTGTGTGTGTGTGTGTGTGTGTGCCGTGTAGTGAAAGCTGTGTGTTTGCTCCACTGAGCAGATGGATATCAGTGTTTTACCATGTGGCTGAACCTTTCGCGCTAATTGGGAGTGTTTCAGCTGGGGGTAAGCTGAAGTCTGAACTACACTTCTCTGACCACAAACACCCTCCTGCTTGACCTCTAACCTATCAGACATGGATCTGTCACTCTCTTAGCCCAGACGTCCCACCAACCACCTCCCGAGACCATATGCACAGTCCAAGCCTGCAAAGGATGCTTCCTGTCATCATCGGATTCACTCTGATGATCAAGCCAGGTAAATGTGTAAATATGTGCTTTTCTCTAAAACTACAACTACAACTGTCATATTTAAATAAGGATTTCATCACTGCAGTGCAGCAGCTTGAGAGTGACTGCTGGTTAAAAGATACTGTTCATGATCCACCATTAAATCACTATTCCCTATTGCTGTATTGTCTAACAACAGAAAACAGACAAATGTGAGACTATACAACTATATTGTGAATTCTGGTGCATGTAGAGTGGACAAAAATCATTTTCACATGAAAACTGCATTTTAAAAAGTAGACATTATAGTGTAGACATAATCTCAGTGTAAAGATGAGCATTTAAAATGACTTGTGACATATGCATATTTTCTCCAATAGTAGTTATAATTATGTTGTTACATTTCAAAAACAAGCTTATACACAATTGTATTTATATTAATATAATGTACAGTTAATAGATTATTATGAGTAATGTAGTGCACATGCATCAGGAACATAGAGTAGACAGACTAAAACGTCTCATTATCATTGTGTTACACTGTCTGAAAACATGTGTTGGACTAAAATGTACTAAACAGTTGTTTCCCCTCAAACTGTATTGTTGTGGTAGAAAGCCTCCCAAACACTGTTTCAATGTCAGTGTGTACAGTGCAAATCTGCAACCAGGATGTGGTTAGCCTAGCTTAGCAAAATGACTGGAAGCAGGGGGAAACAGCTAGCCTAGCTCTGCTCCAAATTTTAAAAAATACACCTACCAACACCTCTAATACTCACAGATCAACAAATAGACGACAAGCATTTTTTTTGAACTACAACTTGCAAAGTAGTATAGCTATATATGAGCACAATCAGATAACATGTTTAATACAGTACATGGTCTCAATAAACAAATGACTACTACTACTGCTTAATTTGTTAAACTGTAGTAAACTAGCCAGTCAGAACAAATAACCCAGTGTAGTTCATAAAAAGACAAATGAGTTATTTATAACCAAATGGGATACTGCAGTGTGTTTTCACACAGAGCTCTTTGTGTTCAGAGTGTACTGTGGATGCACAACAATTAGTCCTTTCAATCTATTCATCCTGCTTTGTATCGGGGGAGCAGAGGCAGCTCAGCCACCTCTCAGCAGGCCAATGGCACTCTGAAGCAGTTGGAAGTATTTTCTGCACTGAAACATCATTATTCTTGTATCGATCTCTGCAATAGGATGTCAAATTATGAGAGCCACCTGTGTGTTTCTCAAAATGTATTAATCATGCCACTGAGAGTGAGTGCATCACCCCTGAGGAGGCTGTGTGCTTTGCCTAAACACCTATAACACCTTTCAGCTTTTATGATGCCAGAATACATACATGTTTATTTACCTGAGTGTACATTATTTCTATTTATGTCACTCACCTCTTTTATATTTGTGTTTGTAAGCAAGTGTTCACCCTCTGCAGGCGTGAGGGTGCTCGGCTCTAAGTTGTTGGTAGATACCATCTTTGACCTCAGCCTCTTCCCCACATGTCTGCTGGTGGATGCTCTGCAGATAAAGATTAGGGACACTGAAACACTGCATCTTTTTTTATTATTTTGCAGTAAAATCTTACGCAATAGTGAATGATGAACTCTTTGGATTACTTCTTGGAAACAAGAAATCCTGCACCTGCAACCTTACAACAATAGGTAATTGATACAGGGGTTAAAGGAAGAAGCCAACTTTAAGATGTAGTTTTTAATCAAATATGTCCACACCATGAAGTGACCTCTGACATTACAAAGATTTTGTAATCAAACAGCTGACTCAGAAATGAGTCAGCATTTATTGTTGGTATATTACGGCTGAAACAATTGGCCATTAGCAAAAAGGTCATTTTTAATGAAGCACATTGATTTCCATAAAAAAATCCTACATTTTCCTCAATAAAAAGCCATTAAATATTTCTAAAGGAGCAGTTTAACACTTTAGGAAACATGCCTGCTACTGTACATGAGACGATGGATATCAATCTCATATCTGTTCATTGTTTTTTCTGCCACATGTGAAATCTCTGCTGCTGCTGTTCATGCAGCTGCACCCAGCATCCCTCTGTAGGCTCTGAGACGACGCTCTCCCTGTGGGAAATTGATTATCATCACTCCCAGCTCCCTGCTGAGATGAGCTACGTTGTAGGGAGTGACGAGGTCAGGGTTTAGATGCCAAACATCACATCTGCATATTCTACGATCTACAATTCTTCAATTGTGAGAAACATGATCATAAATAGTCAGACAATGTCCAGTTTGTCCAATAATGTTCTGTCTTCTAATAGAGTTGAATATTTGCAACACAATATAATCAGAACACAATATAATCTCTTTGTAATGTGCACATCTCTTTTGGCTAAATTAAGTGTTAAATAATTATAGTTTTGTTTTAGATCATTAAAATGAAGTATTTTCATTGTTCATCTCCAGCGTGGACTCTGTCCTTCTGGGAACGGATTATTATGATAAACTCATTTCATTTTTATTGGGTTTTATATTCATATTATAAAATCCACAGTAACTCTCTGAATATATGCTGGATGTGGCCCATGAGCGCTGTGTGTGAGACAGTGCGGTTTCAGTTGCGCTCCCGTCCGCCTGAATCACAGCCAGCCAAAGATCCACTGGGGAGACATTTTGTTGTAGAGACCTCATGGGGCCCATTCTCTGCCTTTTTAACCCAAAGGACTTCATCCAGAGTAATCCTTAATTAGGCCTGTGGCATTTTAGAGCACACTCTCGCTGCACTCACCGCGCCCTCCTGCCAGTACACAGCAACACTTTAAACAGTATTGATCTATGGCACCGCAGGGGGCTACTGCCTGCACACATCAACACATGCATATATGTGTGTGTGTGTGTGTGTGTGTGTGTCGGTGTGTATATATATATATATACACATATATCTACGTGCACATCACTGCCTTGGAAACAAATTGAAAGCGTGATTACAATCTACTCACATCCGTTGACCCATCGTCCACGTGTATAAATGAGAGGCAGGGCCAAGCGATGATTGGGTGAATAATTTTTAGTGCTTATCAAGGCGCAGAGGCAGAGAGGAGTATTGGAGGTGGAAGGAGCAGAATGCCTACTAAACTAAATGGATTTTGAGTGGGATAGTGTGACAGATGGGTGTGAGTGTTTGTGAGTGGTTGCAGCAGGGAGGTTAGTGGGCGGGGTGCCACCTCCGCCAACTCATCCACACTTCTCAAACACTTCTCTACTGCATCAACAACATGGAACAAACTCTTACATGTAGTACAAGGACCCTGGATAGTATGAACATCGTAATATGTTAATTTACAAGTAACTATAGCTGTCAGGTTTGTTAAGGGATCACCAATGTGATTACTGTTCATTCACACAAAACAACAAATGTCAACCTCATGGTGGCGCTAGAGAAAAAGTAATTCATTCATCGTCTGGGTACTATGACTCCTCGTGGATCAACACACACACGCACACATATTAACTTCAAACATATACTCACACATGTATGCATGGCCTAACAGCAGGATGGTCTTATGCTGCTTTAATCCTGTATCCATGGAGACCAATCTGTCTATCGCCCTAGGGACAAGAAAAGATCAGCCAGCATCTGTTTTTCTGTACTTCTGTCTGTCTGTTTGTCCATCTCTCCACGAGCCCGTCTGTCTGTCAGCCTGTTTGTGCATGTTGCAGTCTGTCAGGAGCCGTTTTCCATCAACTGTCAGCTGCGTTTTCAAATAACTTCTCACGACATTTTCATATCAACAACTGTCTGCTTTGCAAGTCCCTGACATGAATTGATACAGGACAACGGTAGTTCAGCTCTGACCGGGCTAACAGTCAGTGATGTGTTAAAGAGTGTAATGACTGTAAAATGAACCGGACACTTCAAGCCAGCAGAGCAGTGATAGCCACCAAGGCTGAACAGATCCATGTGAATAGCCTCTATGTGCAAACATTTATACCAGATACAAAAAAACAAATTTGAGGGGAAATATTAATATTTTTGTATCTATTATGTCAAAGAATATAATTTGTGCTGTTTTTGCTGCTTTTAAATGTCAAAATGAGCATCTACATATACATACATCTTTTCAGGGAAAAATAAGAAAGCATCAGCATCATTTTCTTATTATATATATATCAGTGGATGTTGTATTTATTGCTGGAAATATTTACTACAAATCATGTGTACTTCACACCGCATAGCAAAACATGCTGCGTGTGTTTTAGAACTGTGGATCTATTTTTTGGGTCTTCTGTTCCAGACATACATTACTTTCCATGCTTGAAGCTCAATTAGCAGCCTCTTGATCAGTGATTCAGAGTCTGCATCTGTTTTATTCAGGGTAGATTGTTGTTGTGAGATAATGAAGCATACTTTTAAACTCATACTAATACTACATAATCAACACAAAATAATCACTTCCATGCCTCTCACAGGTATTTGGTCACACTGCCTTGGTATTAGACTGCAACGCATGCTTATAAACCCTGTTTGGTCCATCACTGAGTACTGATTTCAGTATCAGTGGGGCTGGTTTTGTTGAGGAGCGTGCAGATGTAACCTTGCCAGAGTTCTGTGAAAGTAGAGCAGGGAAGCATACTGCACATGGTAACATCTGCCTGCACAGTAAATGCATAGTGTATGAAGTCAGCACATGGCTTTCTGAAATATCCATATACAGTATTTTGACAATTAATTATATAATGAGATGTATGTTTATATAATCTATTTCAAGAAGACAAAATTCAAAAAATGTATCATGTGTTTATCTACAATATCTACAATATCTACATATACTGATAGAAAATAGAATTTGTGTTTCAGCTATGTGGATTAGGCTTTATTATGTAATCAGCTGTTTTGGTCTTGAATCAGCATGGTGCATATTTTATTTTTCAGGAAAACTACTACAAACAAAATCAACGCTTTCTGTCCTGAACAATGCTTTTGGATTATTTCTATATTTCTGACCATCAAATCTATCAGCTACGACAACATTGAAGAACACAGCAGCATCACTAAAAGCTCCTACTGTAAAATAATTTCCTGTTGTAATAAAAGAGAACTGTCCCTTTAAATGAATACTTAGCATTGCATTGTTATAACATTACAGATACAGAATTCTACACAGTTGTCAAAACCTGACTACTACATTACCCACAATGCAACTTGTCTGCCAACAGTTTGGTCAGACACTTATGTGTGATATGCCAGTAGTGGCTAATGTAAGTTGGAGCCTCACAGTTTTGAGTATGTTGCACAGTAGTAGTAGTTATTTGCTGCAGACTCTCATATTTGTGTGTTTGTGTGTGTGTGTGTGTGTGTGTGTGTGTGTGTGTGTGTGTGTGTGTGTGTGTGTGTGTGTGTGTGTGTGTGTGTGTGTGTGTGTGTGTGTGTGTGTTTCAGCGAAGTGAAGTGAGGGCTGGGAGGGAGAGACTAATGGAGGGATGTGATATAAATAGATAGACAGATGGAGAGATGGACAGATAGAGATTGATGAAAACAGAGAGACAGAATCAGACAGACAGAAAGATTCTCCCAGCCTCTCAGTTTGTCTTTCTTCTATCTGTCCATTTTCCATTTGTCCCTCTCTCAGCCCATTTCTGGCTGCCTCTCCATATTTCACTTTGCTCTTTCCTCCCTCACTTAGACATAACTCAGCATCAAATGGTCCCAGTGTGGAGCACAGTCACCCATACAGCCCATACACATTCATTAAGGACTGCAGGGGCTTCCAGCATCTTTATTCACCAACGCTCAGCCTTCATTCTTCATCTCCTTCATTCCTCTGCTGACTTTTGGGGGAACAACCTGTGAGGGTGGAGAGTGATGGATTATATGTGTCTGGGTTACACTAATTTGATGGGAAAGAAGCAGAAATGCATTACAGTAACAGAGAAGACAGACAAACAACACAGAAGCACTGACTTTATTCTAACTGCAGCTTGTAGATGAAACTCATTTCCATGTTTTCACATCAGTTAAAGTATGACATCATCTCATGGAGTTAGAGTTTGTAGAATCCCTCACTATGAATCATCATCAGTGGTTGTACTTGTACTCCTTCTACTATTTAGTTATTCATTTCTTTTAACAGAGACCCAGTTACCATCTTTCTGGTCACACCATGACGACTGAGCGGACTCCATTAACTGATGAAGGCTGTGAGATACGTCTAAAAGCTCTGGACCTTGTGCTAAGAATATTTGTGTCACTATTTACAAGGGCAGTGATGATCATTCAAACACAAACATTATGAATATTACATTTATTCTTTATGCAATTAAAGAGTAAAACTAAATGGAATGAATGAGAGTGAAAAGCTGTTTAGTTTCTGCAGCTTCACTGATAACTGTAAAGGTCTCACACACACACACACACACACACACACACACACACACACACACACACACACACAAACACACACACACACACACACACACACACACACACACACACACAATCAGCTGCACAATAACAGATGCATTTTATTTCCATTTTTGTAAACTATGGGTCACATTAGGTAAAGTCTGGCTCAAAGAAATGTGTATATGATGTTTTTACAGCTGTCAAATGTAAAAAAAAAAAAAAAAAAAAAAAGGTGGGTCAAATTGTATCTACTAACAATCAATGAAAGCCAGAAGACCTGCAGAATCCAGCAAAGTCTCTCACTGAGCCACTGTGAGAGACAGATATAAGACATGTGGCAGTTAGGTAGTAGAAGGAACAAGCACTCCAGTCTTTGAAATGCTTTCAGAAACAAGTTGGGTTTAAAAATATATATTTTTAAGTCAATAGACCAGACCAGTGGTTTTCAAATATCTGAGTGACACTGTGTCCATCCCCACAAACACCTTCAGTTCCTGTTTGCACTGTAGCCATGGATACACACACAACTATCCCCAGATTACTTTGATACTGAAGGAAACATAAACGTCATTCTTCCATTATCTCTGAGCAGAGTCATGGACATTTGTTGACATTTGTTTGAGAAAAAACTTGATATTCTTGGATTTTCTCTGATATTATAAAGTCACAAATTTGAGAGGAAAAAACTGTAAAAGGTGTTTTATTCCGCCAAGCAGTCACATCACCTCAGAGACGTGGCTTATGGTGCATTATTCCTGCTGTGGAAGAACTGATCAAACTGTACTTTTCAGTTGGGTTTAGTAATAAGGAGATACTTGTTATCTTACTCCAGAATCATCATCCTAAGCATCCAGACTTTGAAAAGACATTGTAAGAAACTGGACCTGTTTCAGAGAAAAAAACATACAAATCTGGATAAGGTGATAGCTTTTGTTCACCAGGAGCTGCAACGGACCCTCTAACGGACCGAGGAGTTTATTTCTTATACATTTGTGAGTTTTCTTTCTCGAAAATATGCCACTTTATAATATCGTAAATGTACGACTTTAATCTGAGAAATGCTGAGATTTTTGAAAAACAAAGTAGTGAACCATAATGGATTTATTAGGGAGCGCCCTCATAGCCGAGTGGTTACAGCGCATGTCATATACCTGCAACGTCCCTGGTTTGAGTCCGACAAGGGACCTTTGTTACATGTCATACCCATTTCTCTCTCTCCCCTTATTTCCTGTCAGCCTCTCTGCCACCAACTGTGCATTAAAGGCAAAAAAGTCCAAAAAAGTATATTAAAAATCCCCATGTTCTCATTGTAGCTTGTTGCCATCAGTGTGTGAGTGTGTGGAGCCTCTTCACATGTTCTACAATAGGGTTCCCTCATCTTTGGTGCTCGGACCACTAATAATAATAATAATAATAATAATAATAATATTACCTTCCCTGTAACCCAAGGACATTTTCTAATATAATTTAGTTTGCACCTAATGTATTATAAAATGTCTCCCCAGCTCATTTCTGAACATCTTGGTAAGTTTCTTAGAAAGAAACTGATAACTGAGCTGAATTTATAAACTTCAAAACTAAATTCAACAGTAATCCTGCTGGAAATGTGTGATTTTGTGGCACTGTTGGATTCTATAAGAGAATCAGGGGGTGTATCTTTAAACAGGTCAGTCAGTGATCTGTGAAAGACCACATTTATAATCCGCTTCCTAACTCTGCAAGACGGCGGTGCTGCCTTCACTGTTCCGTCAGCCTGGAAATAAGATTGTATTGTAATATTCCAGCCGAGTTATCCGCCACGCCACTGCTTTTCATTGCACTGAAATGATTGTCCTGTGTGTTAAATGCAAGACCCTGATTGTAATGGCTGCCTCCCACTGTTTATTGGTGCGCTCCGTGGTGGCAAGTCCACAAACATACCACTATCTTTTTCTCTTCCACTCAGGAACACACACACACACACACACACACACACACACACACACACACTGCTGCAGACAGTGGTGGTGCATTAGCAGAGGTAAACCATTAGCATATAAATGTGCTCCTGTGTGAGTGTATTGTGTGTTTGTTGTGTGTGTGTAGGATGTGGGTTAACTTGTGCGGACTAAATATGCATGTCAGGCAGATTAGGACATGATAGTGCTCTTTATAAATGTTGTGCCAGTTTCAAATCGATCTATATACAGTGTGTATCAGTCTGCCTCGCCCCCCCCCTCTCTCTCTCTCTCTGTCTGTTCTTGACATTAATTAAACATAAACCAGTGGCCATCTGCTACCACTTAAGGCAACTGACCTCTTGACCTGGAGACTTGGCACGCCACTGCAGCCCCTGTGTGCTACACTCACACACAGGCTTTTTTCTGCATCTATCCTTCCTATTGATTACATTCTTTTTCTGACCAGCGATGCTGCACAGCTTTTCTAATTTTTTGTAGAAAATCATATTTTTTAACAAATATGTGTTTGTCATCTACTAGATACCATTTTCTAGACTGGGCACACAGGTTATACGTTATACTCATAGCGCTTTTCTAGACTCTTGACCACTCAAAGCAGTTTTTCACTACAAGTCACATTCACCCATTCAAACACATTCATACACTGATGGTGCAGCAATTTGGGGTTAACTATCTTGCCCAACGACACATCAACATGATCTTCTTCATAATCTTCCGATTAGTGGATGACCCACTCTACCTCCTGAGCCACAGCCACCACACAGCTGCCCACATACAGATTGTAGTATAGAGTAGCATGTCAAACTGCTGACAACCAACAAGACATTACCGAGATTCCTGTAAAATTAGCTGTACTGTGGATGAATGCTAACATAAATGCCAAGGCTATTAAATGCTAACATAGCATGCTCTCCATTACATCTCTCCATGTTTGCATGTTGAAAAGCTAATTGACCAATTAAACTATATTTGTACTCCACTTTTCATTTACAGTTCAAGTTCAGAAGAAGCATGACAAACAAGATTTATAAACACCACAGGGTCACGAGGTAACATTAACATATGAGTACGCCATCAAGCGATAACGAGCTTTCAGGTTGTGCTAAACATTAGCAACCTAAACTGAGAATGTTTAGGCTACTAAAGTACATAGTAGTATTTCATGTTATGGATATGATTTGGATTGTGATATTAAAGATAGATATTCATAATGAGCATAACTTGATGCACAGACTCACAGACCTTTATGAAAGCAACAGCGTTAAAGTTACATGAATAAACATTTAAAAAACAGTGTGAACATTTTATTTCTAGTATTTCGCATTCAAAAAATAGAACTGTCTCCTCATTTCAGCAGAGTCTTGTGATTGGTTCGCTCACTCCATATGAAATCATCTTTTGTCGGATGGATGTAACCCTTCGCTTTCATTTACAGCACAGCGGGACCAGCATTTTCCCTGAAATGTTACTAAGTCTTGAGGTGGAAAATTGTCATAGAGATTTCCCTAAACCTCACATTCACACATGACCCTATGCAGGAAATGCATTACAGGAATATAGGGGGGCTTATAAATCCAGCTGAGGCTGAGATTCTTGTGATTTAGTTGTGGTGTAGTGATGTAAATACTCTTTCTTATTATTGTCTTATTTCTGAATAAGTCTTTATGTGCATGTTCGAACACTTGAATCCAGACAACACACTCAAAGAAGATGCATTCCATCTCTCTTTCTTCCACTGTGGGTCAGTTCAAACACTCTACAACTGTTCTGTCTCCTTCAGTAAACCATCTTTAAATAGCTTCAGAGATAAACGAAGCTCTCTCCTTCTGTTCACTACCTTCAACAGTACATTGTAAACAAACTGTTGCTTCAACATAGAAACCTGCAATAAACCAGGTTGGCTGCATTTCACTACTTTCCCCAGCTATGAAGAGCCTTTTGAGGAACTCAACATTACATTCACAACAACAGATGGCACAAAAGGATCTGTAGAATGAGTGTTCCCCTCCAGTAACAGTAACGTAACGAGTGTTTTCGTCAACTTCACTACTTCACTTTCTCTCTTCTGCTCTGCTGAGCTCTGTGTGTGGAGGGGTAAAACAGAGGAGAGGAGAGAGACTCAGTGCGTGCATAAATGACAGCAAAACACAGTAGAGAGCCTCACACTGAGCTCAAATGAAACGAGCGCACATCATTTAGGTAAACACCATAAACAAACAGTTTCTACTGTTTTGCTGTCATTTATGGTTGAGCTGAGTTTCTCTCCCCTCCTCTGCTTCACCACTGGTGGGGCTGAATCTTCCACACACACACACACACACACACACACACACACACACACACAAACACAGAGCTCAGTGTGCGATAGCTAACTATATGCTTTATGAGTTATGCTCAGTTTGAGTAAAAGGCAAATAAGAGTAATTTAATCCAAGTTTTAAGTCTCCTTCCCACAATTAGTCTTGAGTTGTCCTGGTTTTAGAAGATACCTTTGGTTGGTATTAAGTCTCTTCTAGCGAGGCACTGTTCCATTTAATAGCTTATTACCATTTATAAGAGGGGCAGCTGTGGTTCAGGAGGTAGAGCCGTCCACTAATCGGAAGATTGGCGGTTTGATTCTCGGCTCCTCCAGTCCACCTGTCCATGTGTCTTTGGGCAAGATACTTTAACCCCAAATTGCTCCTGATGGCTACACCAACAGTGTATGAATGTGTGTGAATGTTAGTCTCCATCCTGATGAGCAGGTTGGCACCCTGTGTGGTAGCTCCTGTCATCAGTGTATGAATGTGTGTGAATGGGTGAATGTGACATGTAGTGTAAAAGTGCTTTAAGTGGTCAATAAGACTAGAAAAGTGCTATATGTACAGTCATTTTACCATAACTGCATATTTGGTTTGCAATACAGTTGTAAAAGTCCTTTATTAATGGTTTCTTAACATTTATAATGATGAAAAAAAAACGTCCAGTGATACAAATAGACTTACTATTTGTATCACTGGACGTTTTAGAAATTGATTAACATATAACTCTTTTATTTATGACCATCCAAAGTGTTCTTTTATCATTTTTAATGTTTTTTACAAGCTTAAAGCTGAGTCCAAGTCAACTTTTTCATAACAACTCAGCAAACTCTATATTGCTAATAAAGATCATGTAATATGATTGAAAGCTCCATGGATAGAAGAGGACCACCTGTTCTTCTTAAAATACTGTACCGAGACTTACATGAGGAGGTGATGACTAAACACCTACACAGGGATACGAGGACAAAAACAATCACACCCACACAATATATGGTGACATAATGGACATCAAGTACAGCAGCTGTCATACACACACACTAACACACACACACACACACATGCACAAGTGATCCACAGCACATGACAGTTGGCTGGGGTGAGAAGATGAACCAAAGGTCAGCTTAGAGAACACACAGCAGCCTGTCTGGAGCCTCTATGTGTCCATCTGTGTCAGTGAGAGTGATCTCTAACATTAGTCTCAGGAACAGGACTGACCTACAGGAACAGGACTGACCTACAGGAACAGGACTGACCTACACAACTCAAATGAGCTGCTTTACATTTACAGTACAAAGCTGATGTGCTGAGCCAAAAAACAGCAATATTTATCTATTCATTCAGTTAATACATATTTAAATTGTACAAAGGCAAACATCATTTTTAGAAAACTTCAAGTCTCTGAGATTCAAATCAATAATTCTTGATTATTATTATTATGATAATTAAGCTTGATTTAAAATTTCATTCAGATCAAGTTGTCTTGCAAGACCTGATACTACACAGCACCGTACTGTGCACGTTAAACAAGGTGAAAACATCAGAATATAATCAGATAGAAGATCTCACTACAATAAAAATAGTTCTTGAAACTATATATCTTGGTGAAATAATTATATCACAAAAATGTAATCTTAAATAGTGGATATGGTGTTGTAATTACTATGAGAAAAAAAATGTAGGCTTTTGTTTTGTCAGTGTGTCCATCAGTGTCAGATCCTGTTTCCCTTCTAAGTTTGGATAAGTGTCATTATAAAAGCATCTCGTTATAATAAGAAACTGTGATGTACTGTGTTGATATATACTATACTTTCTATTCAAACCTAATTATAACTATATTATTATAAATAATGAAAGAGATCTTTTCCATTGAGAAGGATCATCTGCCTGAATTTATTTTACTATACATACCATACATACATAACCACTTTGCCACCATCCCACAAAGTCCTTTAACCACTGAATCCATAATGTTTAACTCTTACATACTGATTATATTCTGACCAGCTGAAGTATTCATTTATAATTAGTGCCTATATTAACATTTAAGTTTTCTTTAGATTTGACACTATTAATTATAGTAAAAATACAATCACAATCACACTATATTATGATCTTATGTTATCTAAAATAAGAACATAACAGCTATAATTATTTATGTTAATTTATTAAAAGTGAAGGATGCAACAACATTTGAACAGTAGGCTTCACGATAACCTTTAAAAATGTAAATCAGCTGCACAAAAATAATGGCCACGGTAGGAAAAGTCATAAAATGTAATGCTTAAAAAATGTAATTTATGTTTTTTTTTTTTTTAAATAACTTCCAAATGTCAAAATGGGCCAAATATGACATGAACATTATGAAGAGCAATTAAGAGCAACATGTTAAGAGCAATGTATCATCACAGGCTTAGAAGTGTGTCTATAAACCATAGGATAAAAATAGCTCCTTCACAAGTTGGTGACATGAAGCGATCTTTGCTTAACTTTTAATATTTAACACATCCAAACATACTTTTGGATTCGCTGGTCTGCATTAGAATGTTACAATATAATCTTTTAAACAACAATGTGCCTCCACCTTTGTGTCAACATGGCAGTTCCCCTTGCACAAAGCCTGGGTCATAAAGAGATGTTCGTGACTAACATCACACCTTATTGGTTGATGCAGCAGATTTTTTAGTTTTTTGTCACAGTCGGGATGTCTTCAGTCACTGGAATTGGCCACAGCATCCACTGGGAAGAGGTCGAAGGTCATCGACCAGGAGTCAGCGGTCAGCTGGAGTCAGACGATCACATCTGACACCAGAGATCAGAGACAGTGGAAAGCTACCCAGTGAATTTTGAGTTGAGATTATTTTGTGAAACCAGTGTTCAAGGTAATCTCAAAATTCACTGGATATCTTTAACGCTGTATCCAATATCGAAACAACCAATACTATGTTTGGTTTTTGAGGATCGATTCTAGCATCGACTGGATTGATGCCACTGTCAGTCTCTCTCTTCTACGTTGTACCCGTTTCGTCAAAGAGTAGAACTGTCAGTGTAACATTCTGATGTTTTGAACAGTGAACATGTCATAGTGTCTGCCCTCTATGCTCCGCTGCTGTTGTCGTGTCATGTGCTCTCAAACAAGCGCACCCTGACTACCAGCACCAATCTGACACATGAATGCAGTGATGGCTGAATGAAAGAAGAGCATCAGGCAGAGCTATTTTACAACTGTCAATGAAAATGTTGTAAACTACGATGTATGTAGGAAGGCTGTTTCAGAGTCTTTTCAGAGTGGCAAAGCATATCCAGGTATGCAATAAAGTAGTGACATTAATATTTGGTCAAATCAGATGTTCAATATTGATTAATGTAGCAATATCAATCTATAATAAGCCATAATTAGCTGTTACTGTCATACTGAGTACTATGCTGTGTTGTGTTGCTGTCTGTAGTTGAAATCATTGTTTGTTGTGTTTGAGTATTTTGTTTATTTACATGTATGTTCAACATTTATTTGCATGTTTGTGTTTAAGTGCTTTCTTTAGTTATTATTTTGAGTGCAGTATTTTCTTTGTTTTTCTTAGTTTGAGTGTATTGACATGCATGTTTGAGTTAATTGACACAGGTGAACACAATGGAGGCAGTGATTGCAGACATGGACAGACATCTGCTTCAGCCAATCAATGGCTACAGGCTGGCCACACCGGCCAATGGTGACTCAGGGGAGGGTTTCTTCCATCTATATAGACAGAGCAGCAGGTTAAACTCTGAACCTTTTTGGACTGAGCCCACACACCTTGCAAGCAATGGAGGATCCCCATGCAGGCCGGAGGACAGACGCAGTAGTGTATTGGAGGCCTTTGGATGACCAGTGGATGTTACCTGGAGGTGTCAAGTCAGCAGAGGAGGCCTTGGCGAGAGGTGAGCGCACGCTAGACACCTGAGACCACAGTGCACTGGAGGCTTTTGAACGCAGTTGGCAGAGGCAAGAGCTTCTGCCCAAAGCTGTGAGTTGCCTATGGCCAGTTCACTGTTTGTTGGTGAGGCTGCTCGCAATTGACATAACCCTGTCTATGAAGTGCAGACTGCTGGCTGTTTTTCTTGGTTCCAGGAGTGGAGAAGAGGGACCGTTGGTGGTGTGGGCCTGACCGATGTCAACTGGATAGAGGGCTCTAGAGCAAGGACTGGGAGTACGACAGTGAGCCCTCTTGGACTGATTATTTTAACACTGTTAAGTTGCCTTTTCTTTTAAAGACCTTCCCCCAATTTAGAGACATTTGTTACCATAAGTTTTATTCTTGTACAATAAGTATTTATTGTTGCAGCTGCTGTATTGTGGTTCATCAAGTAATGCTTGCCCTCGTATCAAAGAACACACATTACCTTATTGGTGGTTGTTTCTTATATAGTTATAACAACTTATTACAGCCACCTCCTTTTTACATTACTACAAATGAATATAAACTATACTTAGACATTCAAATAATACATTCAGCTTATTGAAAGTTATCTAAATTAATCATTTTAATCAAATTGAAAAAATATTTACCTCTTAAACCTGGGTCTCACAGGTGGCAGTAATTGCTAACCTTTGGCAAATTTAGTGGTAATGAAAATGTATTCAGATTTATTTACTGATACATTCACCTCCATAAATCATGACACACTGCTCTTCACTACATGAAAGTGCACAAGCTGCTTTTAACAAAACTAAATGTATCGGTAACAGTATAGATGTTGATTCTGGCTCTGTATTACTTCATATTAGATTGAAAACAAATGTTGTATCTAACCCCTTATTGTCACTTGCTATAGCTGCTTACAGCTCATTAAGGTACACAATACACATATATTTGAAAACCCAGATAACAAGGACAAAGTTGAAGTACCCCCATCCCCCAAAAATGAAACCTACCACAGGTATGTCTCTCACTCCGGTATATACCAGCAACATGAGCCTTCTGACAACTTTTTTGACTGACATCAAGTCAGTCACAAGCATGTCATTTTGCACACCTGAAGAACTCTATAAAAGGTGACTACATTGGGGTTTTTTGGCATGTATGACAAAAAAAGTCAGAGCATCTACAGTAAGAGACAGAGCTCACAGTGTAAGAGGGTTTTAAAATATGTAAAGCTAGCAAACTGCAAAATCTACTGAAATGGTGGCGGGTACCTCTGTCACTATGTAGAAGACAATTGTCAGCACTGTCCTTTTTAAAGGGAAAGGACATGGATATTCTGGAATCAAACCAGATGGATGGAACATACAGCTACGAGCAGTGTGCGTCACAACATCAACCACAGCAGTGTCCTGCATTTGTTAAGCAGTGTTCCAACTGCAATGTTAGAAATCACTTTACAATACAGGGTTTCTTCAAAAACACAGGACGATCTGTCAGTGTAGTAGAGGACACTGATCTGAGTGAGACATTCACTGTTGGCATCATAAACTCATAACATACACCAACAAATAAGAATATGAACACTGAACACCTATCAGCTGTTAACAGTGTCCATAGTCAAACTCATTCACTTAAAGCTGATAAATGGATAGCACCACTATATGTGGTACCATTGTCACATTGAAGATGTCCACTGGAAGCCTGTCACATACAGGTCCATGACCGACACTGAACGTTGTTATGCTCAGATTGGAAAAGAGTGTCATGTCAAAAATGTTGTGGCTTTGATTCATTTACTGTGGCAACAGACCACCGTCCATTGATTGCCATAATCAAAAATAACTTGAATGAAATGTCTCCCAGAATTCAAAGCCTTATGAAGTTGCAGAGGTATGATTTCAACCTGACTTACACACTTTTCAACTATTTGCTGTTTGCAGACACGTAATAATGAGCACCCACAGGAGATCAACTATAAAACATGTAAATATGATTTCAGCTACTCTTCCTGTGTCCAACAGAAAGTTAATAGAAGAAACTGACAAGGAAACACAGCTGCTAATGGTCATGGAAAACATTCAGAATGGATGACCTCAGGGTTCATGTGCTTTGTATTATCACATACATGGCGCTTTTCCACTATACAGTTCTAGCACTACTCGACTCGGTTTGGTACCAGGAACAACCTTTTCCATTACTATAGTACTTACTCAACGTGGGCGGGGTCGTCATAGCACGGCGGCGCGAAACTGTCACACACAAAGCAAGAAAATTGAGCCGTTTGGCTGTAACGATGTTGCCGGTATTTAAAAATGCCGGGTTTGATTCTTGTGTGGGACGGATCATGACTCTTCCAGTGACTCTCTGACCAATCAGTGGCCGGCAGTCTGTTGTGGTCACATTTAGTATCGCCTCGGCTCGCTTTGAACCTCACCAGAGCAGGTACTAAAGAAGTACCAGGTACCAGGTACTATCCCTAGTGGAAACACAAAAAAAACCGAGTCGAGTCGAGCCGAGCAGAGTAGTGCTAGAACTGTATAGTGGAAAAGCGCCATAAGTGTTGTGGATAGTCTGCTACTCAAGCAGAACAGAACTGCCATACCACATAGCTTGAGACAGAACATGTTTACGATTCATGAAGGCCATCTCAGTGTGGAGAAATGCAAAAGACAATCAACAGAATTCTTCTTCTGGTCTGGAATAAAAAAAGACACAGAGACTGATAAGTGGATGTGACACAGACAAACTAAAGAACCAATGATGGTGGCTTACCTACCAGCAGCTCTATGGGACAAAGTTAGAATGGATCTGTTCATCTCAAAGGCAAAGAGTATTTGGTTATCAGTGATTACTTTCAAGCACATCTGCAAGTTGTGTCATTACACATGCCAAGTCTATGTTCACAAGGAATGGCAAACCCAGTACTGTTGTGAGTGATAATGGGTAAAGTTTCAATTATAAATTCAATTGTACTTTGACTTCTAACATATCACATCAAGTTTGTTTTATCCTCAGTCCAATAGTAAGGTAGGAAAGGGAGTTCATGTCCTTAAGCAGCGCCTGGAAAAGGCTGTGGATAGCAACTCTGATTCATACCTTGCCTTACTTGAATATAGAGCCTCATATCTACAATGTGACTTATCTCCTGCTGAATTATTAATGAACAGAAAGCTTCAGACCACACTCCCCTGTTAGTTGCAACAACAATAAGGTGGAATGCTTGAACAAAAGCTTATGCAAATGAAACTGAGACAAAAGTCATTTTAAGACCCAGCCTCAAAATCATCTTGGACCACTGTCAAAAAATGATGTGGTCTGGATTGAAGGTTCAGATACCAGATAGGGCCGAGAGGAGGACAGAGGATGGACATATCCTCAGATGGAATCCTTCTATAAACCAGAGAGACTGTACTAGAACTCAGTGAAGCCAGTGATGTGTCTGAGTCAACCTGCTGAGACTTGAAACATGAACTTTCACGCAGAGTCACACATCTACACACACACACACACACACACACACACACACACACACACACACACAATACAGGGGGGTTGAGGAGATCTAAAAGAAGAGAGGTTATATATAGGATATATAAAATAAAAAATAAAATGTGAACGGAAAGGGACACAACTAAACTAAAAGTACAAACATTCCTAAAGTTTAATGATATTGACAGTCTTTGTTTTTTCTTGAGGTATTTGGTAAAGCAGCATATCTTAAAATGAGCAGCTTAAAATGACTGTTAATCTGTTGTTTCAGAATTGTTTATTAGACAGCTGGCACTGAAGGTGCAGAGCAAAACTTGTCATTCTGCAT
This sequence comes from Scomber scombrus, assembly GCF_963691925.1. Lineage (NCBI taxonomy): Eukaryota > Metazoa > Chordata > Actinopteri > Scombriformes > Scombridae > Scomber > Scomber scombrus. The sequence continues at coordinate 31,745,065 of NC_084978.1, forward strand.
GTTTATTATTATTTTTCTTGAGTTTAACTTACAGAGTATAATAATGTTTTTCATGGTAGCAACATGTCTGAGCTCTTGTCCTTATAAGGAATAAAACACACATATACACATACTTTTATTTAATTTTGATTTATGTGTTGGTTAAATATTGATCCTTAAAGTATGAGCAGTTCCCCTGAGAACTTCCAGGCTGTACAACTTGTCTTCTAGTGCCACTGGTACACATTAGTTCAAGTTTTTTTTTCCCACTCACCCCTCATGTACTCCCATTTTGCCACATATTATTGCATATATACACACATTTGGCATTGAATGGTCTTATTCTGTCATTTTTCGATGATGCTATTTGCTTATTATTCCTCAAAATAGAGGCAGAGAGCCTTTGAGAGTCACATTTTGGTGCTTTTAATGGAAAAGTTGACAAACTTAAAAACATCTCAACAACTTGCAGTTTCCACCTTTTACTTTCTGTTTGAAACATAAACAAAAGTAAAAAAGTAACACTCCAGAATCATATCTTTCTGTCTGTGTAGCTGGAGTATGGAAGTCCTATTATTACCATGGCACATTGTGGCATACAGAAACACAGGCCTATAATATAGATAATTACCTGTACAAGACAAACAAAATGTGGAAATAATAAAGCAGTGTTTTATCTCTCTCATCCCTGTTCAAGGCAGCGCTGGCGCTATCTGCTGTATGAATTTGTCCGACACCCTGAGAAAAGCGCACTGCAGGATAATAATGCCAAATTCAAAAGATTCCCTCTACCTGATTAGTTCAAAGCTGCGTCACATATTTCAGTAGATGATGGGTTTCTTTCTCCTGCTCCTCTACTCTTTCCCTTCCCGTGGAACCCGGCGCAGATGAATAAGACAGTGAATCAGACACTGTTTGTCTTTTGTTGAAATGAAAAGCTCACAGAACAAGGGTTCTCTACTTTATTATTTCCACAATGGTGAGACAGAGTGTCTTCATGTACTGGTGGAACAATGGAGGCTTTTCATGTGATGTGCAGCGGAGGCGCTGCTTTTTCATGCTTCCATGTAACGAGGCTGCATTTACCTTGCAAATAGGTTACAGCGGCTTTCCTGTCCTTTAGGTCTTGTTCTTCCAATACAGTAACTCATCCAACGACTTTCCCTGTGTGTGTGTGTGTGCTTGCGTGTGTGCCTGTGTGTGTGTGCTTGCATTTTTGTTACATGGGACCTTTTCCAGTATGAACACTGACCTTGTTGTCAGTCCTTATTAGGACCAAAGCCCAGTCCTTAATGAGGCAAAACGTCATTTCTGAGGTCCTGGTTAATGTTAGATTCAGTGCAACTAGTACTCTGAGACTATACAAAAAATGCATGGGCAAGCTAGTTTGATTGTATTAGTTATGGTCTTAAAGGAAGGAGAATGGTATAAGAGAGTAAAAAACATTAAAGGCAATATATTGTCAATGTAAATGTGTTGTGTATGTATGACTTAAGTCACTTTCAGGGACACACACCAGATGTATGACTAGTTGATTGGGGACAGCTTGTGTAATAGGGGACAAAAGTCGTGTCTCCAATTGATAAAAGTTAAGTTTTGAGTTAGGTTAAGGTTAAGATTAGGGTTACGTTTAGGCAAGTAGTGGTTATGATTAAGGCTAGGGTGAATGTCCAGGAAATGAATGTAAGTATATGGAAATACCCCAAAAGTGACTTAAGTAAACCTGTGTGTGTGTGTGTGTGTGTGTGTGTGTGTGTGTGTGTGTGTGTGTGTGTGTGAGTGCGTGCGTGTGTGCGTTCGTTCGTGTGTGTGCGTGTGTATATGTGTGAACAGAGCCTCTTTCTAGATGCCAGAAAACGTGGCCTCATTTTTAAAGCAAGACACCATATGTTGATTGGTCTTGAGGAAGGAGCGAGAGAGAAAGACATCAGCTCAGAGGGAAAAAAAACAAAAACAAAAAAAAAGAGAAAATCGAGTAATTGCTCTGCCATTTGTGCATTAATTTTCCTTTCAATGACAATAGGTTGACCCAGCTGAAGCCGGCACAAGTCATTTTGCCAGCGTCGTGCAGAAATAAACTTTGCGTCTGACAGGGAGATAGATGCCCTCAGCTTTGTTTCACACAGAGATAAAGAAAACAGGAGGGGGGCATTTAGTGGGCTTCATAATAAGAAATATCAGCGTGTGTGCATGTGTGTGTGTATGTGTGTGTGCGTGTGTGTTTGTGTGTTCTCTGTACAGCACGGTGTGGAAATGAAGTAATGAGGCATGTGTGTGTGCCCCAGGAGAGGCTCCATCAGTGTGTGATATGTTGTGGTCCACAGAAGACCCTCAGCAGGACAAACAGACTCTGTCCTCTGTTTGCTCTTCCTGGGCTGTTTTCCATATTTCACCCACAGCTTTCATCTTCCTCGTCCCCTGTTTTCTTGTCTTTTTTCCCAGGATATATTAAAGTGTGTTATAAAGGATTCATTGATTGCCTACTACTGCTAGTAAAGGCTAAATAAAGTGTTGCTAAACTGCAAGTTATTCTTCAGTTTAGCAACACTTCATTTTAACACTTTAACACTTTATGTATTATTTAATGTGATGCAGCAAATCACCACATGACCTGAGCCTACCATGATGTTTTCAGTGGAAGACATCACTTGTCTTAAATGCACTACAAATGCTACTTTTCTCTTACCTTGTTTATTTGTACATGACCATTAATGTTGTGGTTATGATCAAGTTTTTGGAGTTATGCATGAATCAGAAGTTTGTCGGTTTGATTCCCGGCTCCTCCAGTCTACATGTTCTTGGGCAAGATGCTTAACCCCAAATTGCTCCTGATGGTTGTGCCAACAGTGTATGAATGTGTGTGAATGTTAGTTTCCTCCTGATGAGCAGGTTGGCACCCTGTGTGGTAGCTCCTGTCATCAGTGTATGAATGTGTGTGAATGGGTGAATGTGACATGTAGTGTAAAAGTGCTTTGAGTGGTAAAAAGACTACAAAAGCACTATGTAAGAACAGTCCATTAAACATTTCCTCTGTGTGCTCAGACTTTATGTATCATGAGCTTTATTGCTGAATTGACCTGATTATAGTGACACGATCAGCAAGCCACCATATCACAGATATCTAGCATGTTTGATTCGATTGTCATCTCAGGAACAGCAACAACCAACCCTCTCAGATCAGAGAGGTGACGTGTATTTTTAATACCCACAACACATGATGGAAAGTAGTCTGATTTGTAGAGACTCAAAACTGGATTTATACCTTTTGCAGTGCTAGAAGACATAAAGATGTATTGTCTGTGATCAGGCTGTGTTACTTTATACTTATATTTTATACTCCATTGTGTTCATATGCTGATTCAGAGTGGCAGCAAGCAACTCATATATTAAAAGGTTATTCACCTTGTCACATTTCTGAATATGCAACCCTATCTCCTAGAAATTATGTTCATAAGCAACTAAACTGTTTTCCCAATTGCATTGCTTTGACAAACGTAATCACTGCCCTGATTACGTTCACAGGAAACACTACTTTTATAAATTGCCCTGAAGTTGCAGGGAAGAGGTCAGGGTGGATTTGGGGTTTTACAAGATGACAATAACTATTTACAGCTTCATTTAGCAGACACTTTTATCAAAAGCGACGTACATCTGACAGCTGATACAACACAAGCATGTTCTGGATTATCTGCAGAGGTCCAAACATAGAGTGTATACTGCATGTTCAGACACATAGGGTCAAATCAAATCAGATAAACCTGACAGAGCAATTGAGGCCATGTGAACCTTAAATGGTAAATGGGCTGTACATAAATAGCACTTTCTAGTCTTTTTGACCACTCAAAGCACTTTTACACTACATGTCAGATTCACACATTCATACACTGATGACAGGAGCTACCACACAGGGTGCCAAAATGGAGTCTAACCATTCACACACTTTTGGCACAGCCATCGGGGGCAATTTGGGGTTAAGTATCTTGCCAAAGGACACATCAACGTGTGGACTGGAGGAGCCGGGAATCGAACCGGCAATTTTCCAACTGGTGGACGACTGCTCTACCTCCTGAACCACAGCTGCCCCACCTTAAAGGTAAGTTGCTCATTAATCATGACACCCAAGTTTCTGGCAGACTTTGTGGGCCTTAGTTGGCCTGATTCCAGCTGGATACTGATCTGTTGTTGTACAGAGAAACTGGTTGGGATGACAAGAAAGTTTTGGACAGGTTAAAGTTGAATGTTCTTTGATTGCTAATTGCATAGCAATTAGCAATGGTATAAGAAACCATGGGAGTGCACATGGTGCATGTAATGGCTGATTACATGGTGTATATTGAGAAGAGAGGGGGACCCAGCACTGGTCCTTGAGGAAACCCTGTGGGTAAGCCGTGCCGTTCTCCCCTCCAAGATACTTTTAAAGTCCACGTAAAGTAAGAATAAATATGTGTTCTGAGTTTGACATACCACAGAAAAGTATGTTGTTAAGAGAAGATGAGAAACAGTTTAAGGCTCTATCTCCACAATTCAGTACTGCATAGTTATCAAACTTTTCACATGTTTTCTGTAACCATTTTCCAACATGTATAATATGTTTAGAAGTAAATCAATGAATTGACTTTAAAAGGACTTTACATTTTAGACATTTTCTTCTAAACACATTAAATAGGTCATACATGTATTTCTAAGAATGTGTCAAAAGCATTTCAACCATTTAGATATGAATTGTGGAGCTAGGCTTCACAAACTGGGTTTCAAAATTTCTGTGTTCAGGATTTAGTGGGCGGGTCTGAAAATTGGCATAAACCCGCCCCTGCTGCTGTAGCGGTATAAATACATTCAGCGCACACTGTCGCTACCCGATGTGAGTCGCTACCCGATGTGAGTCACACATGCGCAGTAGCGTCCGCCATCGTTGGCCATCTTGGACAGCTACTTACGGCAACACCACTTGGACAAACTACTGTTATATGTTGGATAGATGTATTTCATACACGTTTCAGCAATTGGATGCGAGTCCGCACAAAGTATATAAACAAAGTTCGACACAAGTTTGTACATCTGTATGTAACCGGGGAAGTATTAATACACAAGCGCGTTTTTCGCGCATGCGCAATGTCGCTACCCGATGTGAGTCCGACCAAGCGGCCAATGTGAGTCACGCATGCGCAGTGTTCATTTGTTTTTTAAATATAAACTTTATTGATATATCCTGATCAGAGTTAGCGATCCTAACCCTAACCCTGAGTATTAATGTGAAAAATACACAGACACACAAACTTTCCTCGGGTCACATGTGTAATGACTGACAGCTCTACACTCCCTCCCACTCTCAAAAGTTCATATTTCTCACAAATCGCGATTGAGTCAGGTGAATAATGTTTTTTTTCCAAGCGGAGTTCGCCGTACATAACTGTCCAAGATGGCGGACGATGGCGGACGCTACTGCGCATGTGTGACTCACATAGGTTAGCGACTCACATTGGGTAGCGACACACTACTACTTCTACTACTACAGTCTACAGTTAGCCGCCGAGCTAGCCGCCGAGCTAGCAGCAGAAAGCTCTCAGACGTAGCGTCCATGTTTCGGGTAGAGGTGGTGACTTTGATTGACAGGTGACATTTGGTAGGGGGCGGGGTTTCAGCGAACTCAGCGTTTGGGAGCAGAGAAAGAGGCTGATTTTTACACAACTTGAGAGGTAAACATGGACCGGCGGAGGGCAGATGCTAAGATACCAAGTTCAGTGAGTGTGGAGAGGAGGATTTGGTGGTTAACTGTGTCAAAGACAGCTGACAGCTCTATTGTTGCTAAATCTTAGAACTGACTAGCCGCTCCAGCTGTAGCAGAGATTCTATTACCGACAGGAGTGCAGTCAGGGAGACAGTGAGCAGAGGGTTTGCAGTGGAGATGCCTTTGTTAAATGTGTATTACTGAAGAGGAGAAGAACACTGAGTCTGTCTTCAACTTGCTCAATAATGTCCACTGGCATCCAAAACAGGTAGCAGAAAAACACAAGCTGACCAATCACAGTTACATTATTGAAGAGGTGCATGTCATCCAGATTGCCATAAACTACTATGTAACCTATTAACACACAACTATAAACCCCACCCACAAGGAGAGTCGGGAGTTGTGCAGTTGTTGCGAATAACACACAACAATGAGACCAGATCTCCTCAGTGGAACCCTTTTATATCGCCAAATACAATGTCCTTCACATCAATGAGTAGGAGCATCTGTGGCCTCTGAAAACAGCAACCTCACCACTGTGATGAAGATGCTGCATCAGAGCTTTGTTGTTATTAGAAAACAATACACATCCTTCAGCCAATCAGGATCTGGTCTTCTGTATGACCAGGGTTACCATGTGTGGGATATATTTGGACAAAATGAAGTCTTATAGAAAAGGGAAATGCACCAGTTGTAAAAAAGTGAATGCTGTTTGTTGAGAAGTGGAGATATGTGCTTTCTAATCCTGAGATTGAGTTCATTTCTTTATTTACTACAAGTATTAGTCTTTGTTCTGACAGTTGAATTAAGTGGGCAAATGAACAATCCAATAGTGTGAGTAGATACAGTAATACACACAGAGGCAGTACACCAGCATAATATATTACTCTATATATGAGAAACACGTTTTGTAAACAGGCAGGATAAATAGACAGAGCTGCAGGCCTTGGTGCAGATTATTATTGAGTACATGAACAATAATCACATGATAAGTGGTGCAATATGATAAACATAAACATACTGTGTTATTATAGATGCAGGTGGAATTAGTTGGAATAAGTACTATACATGTCTGCTGTGTGCCTGTGTTCCATGTTGTAAGTGTGGAGTAGCAGTTATGTAATGCAGTGATGTGTTTGATGGTTTGTCAGGCTGAATGGAGATGAAATTGAAGTGTGAATTTCATGAATATAGTGTGAAAATGTAAAAATGGCTCAAATTTGACCCTAAACAGTATGTAATACACAAAAGGCCCAGGTCACCTGACAGTCGCATGATGTGCCAGTCCCACTCAACACTATTCAGGTATACATATAGGTGCAAACAAAAGAAAAAAAAAATGGAAAAAAAAAAAAAAAAAAAAAAAAAAAAAAATATATATATATATATATATATATATATATATATATATATATATATATATATATATATATATATATATATATATATATATATATATATATATTTATATATATATATATATATATATATATATATATATATATATATATTTATATATATATGAATAAATAAATAGAAAATAATGATAGTACTATTAACCATATGTGATAAAAAAAAAAAAAAGATGGGACCTCCAGAGCACAATAGCAAAGCATCGGGCCATATAGCCATCATAATATCTATATGCTGTAGCTAGATTTGTTTAAAAGAGGCACCTCTATATTCCTAAAGCACACAGGAGTGGAGCTGATTTAAAAGAGTCAGTTAATAATGGCTACAAAATAAATCTATACATAGGCACCTTAAAACCAAAATACAGCTGCTAGCAAGCTGCTGCAAACACTCTTGTTGCTCCTATCTAACTAACAACAACCTGGATCTTCAGTCTCTGCTGTGTTAAGAGCAGGAATTACTGATTTGTGTAGGAAAGTTGTTCAATCAAGAGTTAACTTGTTCAGGGGTCAATTTACTCATTTGTGCAAAAGAGTTATCCGTATGGGAACATACATTTCATATTTGTGCGTACCAATATTTAAGGGGATAATTAACTCATTTGTTTGTTATTAGATTAAGCTCTAAAATTCAGATTGTGTTACTTGAGACTATAGTTTACTTTTGATATTTGCCAGACTTAGTAGATGATTGAAGTTAAAGGTATGGCAGACACTAAACACCACAGCACCACCTGTATCCATCATTCCTTCTTTTTAGAATCCTTTCATGCCGCATAGACATACTTCTGTGTATTCCCATTGAGGGAGCCTGTATATCTGTATTAGAATACACTGATATGAGTCCGACTGAAAATTATTCCCTCCTGCTTATAAAAGAGCTTTTCTGTCTGGATTTGTATTCTTACCTGCATTTGAAAGTGAAAACACATTATCTTGCAGTAGCAGCAGGAACAGTCGCTTAAAAATAGGGGCGGCATTGATGCATTTATTGGCGGCCTCAGCAAACAAGCTACCACTGCGACCGATGTAAGTTACAGACGGAGCGCTGCGTGTCACAATCCTGGAGCCTCGATACAGCTCAGCAAAAATAATTCAGCAACATTGATAGAAGAATCCCCAACCGCACCAGCATTCATAATAAGAGGAATGTATGCGCAGGGCCTGTCCCTTCCATGCTGGGCTGCGGTATATAAATGACTGGCTCCTCTCATACTGTAATGGGAGATTCAGAGCCTGAAAGCTGATGGTGGGCCTGGTCATTTGTCACGCCTGCTCTCCTCCAACTCTGTGACATGATTGATGCCGGGACCTCCCTCCGCTCTGATCCACCACCCTGCCAGCTCTGGATTAAAAATCCATCCTTGCTGACGTTTACATATTAAAATTGGTAGTTAGGGCAATTCACCATGTGGAAACAAAAGGGGCCTGCTCTGTGGTGGCTGTTATCGATCACCCTGACAATACGTTTGTACGGAGTCTAAATGGGGACAAGAAGAAAATGTGTTGCATATGCTGATGATAGTAGATGCTCAGCCTGGATTTCTCCTCCTTCACTCATTGTCAGAAATCTCATATTGTCTCTGACTTCTGACTGAATTATGTCTGCAGCAGCCAGTACTGAAAGGTTTGCATCTAATATTTAATCTGTGATAATATTAAATCCTTCTCACGTCATATTTTTGTTTCATTTATCCTGCATTTCATTCAGGCAATAGTTTTTGTATTCATGTCATATGTTCAAAACGTGATCTCCCCTCTCAGAGTCAAACCTCCATAGAACTTCAGTTCGATTCAGATGTTTAGTTCAATATCAAAGTAATCCCTGAATATCCATGGTTACAGTGGTACAAACAGGAAGTGACTGCAGAAGCAGCATTTCATTTAATATCAATGAAAGGACAGCACACATCAATCCACATTTGTGAAAACATACTAGTGCTAGCCAGCTGGCTCTGGTTCTTTGGCAACGCATAAAAACAAAAAAAGAACAATGGAACAGGCTCAGGAGAAGCTAACTCACTAGCATTGTCTAACTTAGTGAATATGCACAGGCTCACACTAACCTGAAAACATGCCTTATTTCTGACTGTGCTTCTGTTGACCACAATGTTATGATCATCATAAATTAAGATAAGATAAGAAGTACTTTATTAATTCATTGGAGGGGAAATTGAATAATGAAGTGACATTTGAATGTACTCCAGCACATGTATGGCATCATTCCATGTGATTTTGTTTTTAACCCTTCCATACTGTTCAGGGTCAAATTTGACCCATTTTTACATGTGAGAGCTGTAAAAACATCATATACACATTTCTTTCAGCCAGACTTTTCCTAATGTGACCCATTTTGTTGTTTTTGTTTATTTAAAAAAAAACAACTCAAAAATCCACATTCAAACATGTTATATTCTTCATATTCTGTAAAATGTTCATGGACCATAAAATAATGAGTGTGGATTGTCTTTTTTTCCACAAGATCAATCAAACAGAAGGATTAACAACATTTATTAATGACTGACTAATTATGAGTCAGAATATGAATAGTATGTGAGTGTAACTAAAATAAACACACTATACTATAATATTTAGTGGGGAGCTGGGACAAAGCTCATTATCAAGTAAAATCACAGTAGTTAAAAATATAAATAACTATGATCACTATTTCTATGTTTTTTGAACAGAGCAGAACTGAGGCTCAGAATGTCCCATTAGTATTGTTCTGTTCCTAGAACAATGACACTCTGCTCTATCCACATGTTTACTGTGTGATGAAAACTAGTTTTTTTATTCTCCATCACATTAATCTTAGTACCTAGTGTAGTAGCACTAACATGTCAACACTGTTTCTAACTAAGACATGTTAATAATGGGAAATGAAAACAGTGTGGAATGAAAATGGTTCAACACTGATACATTTAGGATGTTTGGATAATTAAATTAGATGATAAAAAGAAAAAAGCAGGTTTGGTGGAAAACTGTTTTTATGCTGCAAACAAAATGGCCTCATTTCAAAGCAAGACAACATGTTGTGATTGGCCGTGATAAATGAAATGGAGAGAGAGAGAGAGAGAGAGAGAGAGAGAGAGAGAGAGAGAGAGAGAGAGAGAGAGAGAGAGAGAGAGAGAGAGAGAGAGAGAGAGAGAGAGAGAGAGAGAGAGAGAGAAAGAGAGAGAGAGAGAGAGAGAGAGAGAGAGAGAGAGAGAACGACACCACCTATGAAAAAATGTTTTTGGGCTGAAAACTTGATGAAAGGGGTCATGATTACAGCTCGAGCTGCTGATGCTCTTTTAAACCACCAGAGCACAAAGACTTTCTGAATTGTCTAAAAGCGCCTGAAGGCTGACTGGCTCATACAGAGATGTTGTGATTGTAAGGAAATCACACCTATCACATCTGAAGAGTTGGAAAGCAACACAAAAGGTTATTTCTGTGTTTCAGCCAAACACTGCCTCTCTTTCTACAAAGGCTGGTGAGTGTTCTAAAAGACAGCTTCTGTGATGTGGAAACACTTTCTCTTTCTTCACAGGAAATCACAGAGAAAACGCTGGCCTGTGAAAAGGGTTCACATTCTATTTAGTGGCAATTTTTATGTATTTTTTTGCAATGATTGCCCATGCAGTGCAGAATTCAATAGAGAGTCAAGAAACACACAACAGACATATATTTATATATTGATATATTTGAAATAGTCCAAATCAAAGAAACAGAGGCCCAGGCAGTGGCGTGCACAGACATTTTGGGGGGCAGGTGCTCAGTGAAAAATAAAGGCACTTTGTGCAGCATGTGGAACTTTCGGCTGCCTTATTATAGCAGTGTGAGATGTATCTCCCTCATCTTCCATGCTAGTAGATGGCCTATTGCAGGACAACTCAGAGCTGCTTCCTTGTTTGATGAATACCTGAATCAACTCCACACCTCCAGTTTGTGACACAAGCCAATAAAATGATCCTGGTGACATCACTATGACATCACTTTTCTCTCTCCTCCAGAGAGAGAAAAAAAATTCTTTATTTTTATTGATTATTACTACTTATTACTTATTAACTGTCTTTAGTCTTTAAAAAAAAAAAAGTTGGTATTCATGTGACCTTTATATTGTTGCATATGTAATGACTCAGAAGGTTCTAGACCCAAAAGCACAAATTCAGAGGCAAAAATCCATTTTCCAAAACAAATGTATTTGAATCACAAAATAAATAAATAAACCAGTGTTCAAACTAAAGAAAGTAAACTAAAAGAGAAAGGTCCAAAAAAAGTGAGCAGGCATGATGAGAGCCGGCATGTGACTTTACAATCTGATGGAGAGTAAATGAGAAAGTTCTGAATATAAAAGGGAGGCTGAGTGGGAGGATGATGAGGATGATGAAGGCCAGCTGTGGAAGAGGGTGGGGAAGCTCAGGTGAGGGGAATGAGGTGATTGCAGGGCAGGGAGTGGTAAAGATCTGCAGTAACAGGAGAGTTAAGAGTTAGTGATAAAGCAGATGAACAGAGAATAAACAAAAACAGTCCTGAGCAGATGATCCTGTGACATTACACATAAACTGTATATATGGGTAGAGAAAGTCTTTGAATAGTCATTCAGATCATTTCATCTAACAGTTGTAATACTGGTTACTGGTCATCAGCAGGCTGACAGCTTCCAGACACACAACACAAAAAGAGTCACAGACTTTAAAGTGCAGCCTGCTTTAGCTTTCCTGATAATGTCTCCTTATCTTCAAGCACTGGACGGGTGTTGTGTTGCTGAAACCACACAAACATTCACAGGGAACACGTACGTTGCTAACATCGATCTGCAGGCTGTGTAGCTGATTAGCTGATCAGCTGGAGTGTGGACTGTAAAAAAGGCTGACTTTAGTCATTTCAATTGGATTTAATGGACCTTGCTCCTTTTTTTTTTTAATGTTTTCACCCTTTTCTGATAAAAGCTGAAACATTACTGTCATTACATTACTCTTGATTAAATTGAACATCATATATATATCAGCCTGCTGAGACATGAATCGTACTTGAGATGGTGATCCATCACAGTGAAATGCAGGTGAGGTCGGAGTGGGAGCTGCTGAAATCTGTCTGGACACACTCTGTGAAGATCAAGTCTGCATAAATATACTGACGTATGTATGTACTGATGTATTTTATCAAAGTGAAATGATTATGCTGCACTTGGACAGTGTGTGTGGGATTGAATGAAAGTAAATGTGTTCATGGTGATGAAGGAACATGTCAGCCAGTTCAACATTGTGGCTCACTGATGTGTTTTTAATAGTTTTGGACAATAATAGAGATATACACAGTAGCCTACTTGTTAGCAGGATACAGTCATTGGCGGTTTGGATTGTCTGGCTCTGGGTGTCAGCCTGGGTTTCCATCTTCAGAGACCTTTAGTGTCCCTGTGATGTTCTAAACACTGTTCCAGAGGCATTTCCACCCTCACAAGAATACAATTCCAGCAGGAATGCCTTTCATTTTTGGTCTTTCAAAGCCAAAATACCATTGGTTGGTGACCTAGGTTGGAGGACATCAGTAACGGTCTGTTGTAGACATCTTTTTCTTTATTATGCTCAAGTAGTCTATGAGATGTTGTATTGGTGTTTATCATTATTATTTATAAGAATGAATTAATTCTACATTTTGTTTAGATCTATTGATGATCTGTAGCAAGTAGAATCCCTCATAGTCACTTGAGTTTGGCAGCTAGTCTCAGTCTAGCAGTGTCAATGTCAGGTGACTGTGGTGAAACACAATGTTGACCATACTTTTTCTCCAGTCAACATTTATCTTATATTAGTTCATATTTTCATTTATTGTTTAGTATAATAGAAATTATGGAATCAACTTAATTCATGCGTTAAACCCTGCAGCATTGCCACCTTCTGATGCCGTGTAACGGTCCTCAAACACATCCAGGCTTATATGAGACTAGACCAACACAACATCATGCACTGAGCTGCCGCAGTCCCAACACACTGAGCGGATGACGAAAGTGGGGGTGACAGATGTGCTGTGCAGATTGTGTTTGTACCGTGTGTGAATCAGTGGAATATTATTGGTCATGTGTGAGCTGGAATATGACATGGCCGGAACGCCGTACACATGAGACATTTGGCACAGTGCAATGGATGAAGGCGGACACTGGGACCAGACAGCAGACTGGCAACAATTATCTAGAAGTTATAGCACTGTACAAAATGACAAGAAAACATCAAGGACAGTACACAAAGGCAGAGTTACGCTCTCAAAATCACTGCTAGGAATCAAAAGTTTGAAATGTTTATCTTGGAATAAGGTTGCTGTTCTCAGTCCAGTATCATAACCACAATTCTTTTAAATCCTTTACATAGCTAAGATAAGCTGTCCAGAGACGTTTCTGTGTTTTTAAGCAAGCGCTTAATTCGTTCAGCTGTGTACTTGTTGCACAGAGTTGATCGTGTCAATAAATGAGTCAGTGGAAGCCAAATGATTCAGCACTGGCGGTAAATAAACACCATACATGAGTCACACAGCAGAAGTGGGTTATGATGAGGCAGAGGAACAACATGGAGGAGTTAGCATTAGTGACGGACAGGAAGTCTGCAGATTGCATTAGCGCTCATGTGACAGTTTGATAACGTGGATTGAATCAAGGGTTCAAATTCCAACTTTAAACAGTTTATCATGCAAAACAACAAAGTAATGAACATATTGAGGAGCTGAATGACGC